>NC_091628.1:41076370-41377500 GCF_027580195.1 Bos mutus | reverse complement strand
AGCCTTTCCCTTCTCCAGGAGACCTCCCCAACCCAGGGATCAAAGCCAGGTCTCCCACATTGCAGGTGGATTATTTACCGGCTGAGCCACAAGGGAAGCCCAGTAATAACATCTGTGGCATAAATAAATCCATATAAGAGTTAAGATAATTTTATTTAAAGCCTTTAGTTGCTTTTAAGCTACTACAGATGAGAAGAGATAAAAGTTCTAACTTGACTGCCTCTTTAACTAAAAAACGGAAACTGTAATAGCTTAAGAAATCTTGCATTGCCAGGTTATTCTGATTATTCATTTTTTATTCATATATATTTACAGAGCATTTGGGAGGTCATAAACTCAGTATCAAGAACTATATCTAGGCCACAAGTAGCACTGTAAGTAACAAATCTAAAGACATAATAGTTCTGAGAGACTTAGGTATGGATGGTAAGGGCAAACAAGTTTCATTAGAATAAAATAATAAATCAAGTTCAGTTCAGTTCAGCTCAGTCACTCAGTCATGTCCTAATCTTTGCGACCCCATGAATCGCAGCACGCCAGGCCTCCCTGTCCATCACCAACTCTAAGAGTTCACTCAAATTCACATCCGTCGAGTTGGTGATGCCATCCAGGCATCTCATCCTCTGTCGTCCGCTTCTCCTCCTGCACCCAGTTCCTCCCAGCATCAGAGTCTTTTCCAATGAGTCAACTCTTCGTATGAGGTGGCCAAAGTACTGGAGTTTCAGCTTTAGCATCATTCCTTCCAAAGAACATCCAGGGCTGATCTCCTTCAGAATGGACTGGTTGGATCTCCTCGCAGTCCAAGGGACTCTTAAGAGACTTCTTCAACACCACAGTTCAAAAGCATCAATTCTTCAGCACTCAGTTTTCTTCATAGTCCAACTCTGTTATCCATACATGACCACTGGAAAAACCATAGCCTTAACTAAACGGACTTTTGTTGGCAAAGCAATGTCTCTGCTTTTCAATATGCTATCTAGGTTGGTCGTAATTTTCCTTCCCAAGTAACAAAAACAGCAGAGTTAAACAGCACAAAGTAAAAACAAAAATTCTGCAATTATTAAAGGCTAGAGTAAAGCAGATAGTCAAAAATTCAGATAAGAAAAGCTTCTTTGAATTTTTATATTAAGACAAACTTTGAGTTTAATTGTTATATATATATTTTCTACTTCCTACATAGGTGTTTAAAAATCCAAATATGAAAACAGCTATCCATACACTAAAGTGAAACAACAAAAGGAACAATAGAATTAGGCAGTAAAACTGATCATTCTGTGGGATGACATCACCAATATGGCGGAGTAGGAGACTCCAGTCTCTATACCTCAATAAAGATCAACAATTAAATAGAAATCTATTAAAAAAAAAAAAAAAAAGCAGCTCTGGGAAAACTCTGGAGTCAATGAAAGAAATTTTAGCAATACAGTGGAACATAAAAAAAATTGAGAGTAGCCATATATATAGAAAGTTCTAAAGACCTCAGCAAAAAAAATCTGCACCTAATAAACTAACATAGTAAAGTTTAGGGATATAAAATCAACAAACAAAAATCAGTTGATGTTCTATACATCAACATAGAATTATCTGAAAAATATATAAAGAAAACAACCCCATTTACAGTAATATCAAAAATAATAGAATACTTAAGAATAAGTAAAAGATCTATACACTGAAAACCATAAAATATCACTGTAAGAATCTGAAGAACAAATAAATGGAATGATACGTCATGTTTATGGATCAGTAGAGTTAATATTGTGAAAATGTCCATATAAAATGTTCAATGTATTCCCTACAAAATGCCAATAGCTTTTCTCAAATAAATTGAAGCAATACTAAAATTCTATTGAACCGCAAAAGACCCTAAAAAGTAAACTTGAGAAAGAACAAAGCAAGAGACATTATATTTCATAGTTTCAAACTACTTCACAAAATTATAATAATCAAAAAATATAGAACCAGAATAAAAAGACACATAGACCAATGAAACATAACTGAGAGCCCAGAAATAAATCCACACTTATATGACCAAATGACATTTGACAAAGGAGCCAAGAATACTCAATGTGGAGAGGATTGTCTCTTTAATAACTGGTGAAACCATATATTTATGCAAAATAAAAAATTGGAATTTTTTTCTTTCCCTCTCGCTCATAGATATTTTACTAAACCATTTTTTTGTATAATTGTTTTACATCATGTTAGTTTCTTCAGAACAATGAAGTGAATCAGCCATATATATATGTATGTCCCCTCCTTGAAATTCCTTCCCATCCCCCACCACCATACCACCCATTTACAGAGAACCAAGCTAAATTCCCTGTGCTATACAACAGCTTCCCACTAGTTGTATGTTTTACACATGATAGTGTATTTATGTCAATCCTAATATTTCAATTCATCCCATTCTCCCCTTTCCCATCTCCATATTGACATGTGCATTCTCTATATCTATGGCTCTATTCTCTCCCTGCAAATAAGTTCATCTGTAACTTTTTTTTTCTATATTCCACATATATACATTATATACAATATTTGCTTTTCTCTTTCTGAGTTACTTTACTCTGTATGACAGACTCCGGATCCATCTACTTATCTATAAACAAAGCAATGAACAAAGGATTAATATCCAAAATATACAAACAACTCATACAACTCAATATCAAAAACAAAAACAACAATCCAATCAAAAAATGGTCAGAAGACCTAAACAGACATTTCCCCAAAGACATACAGAAGACCAAGAGGCACATGAAAAAACACTCAGTATCAATAATTATTAAAGAAATACAAATACACACTACAATGAGGTATCATCTCACACCAGTCAGAATGGCCATCAACAAAAATCTACAAACAATAAATGCTGGGCATTGAGAGGGCGTTGAGAAAAGGGAATCCTCTTGCACTGTTAGTGGGAATGTAAATTGATACAGCCACTATGGAAAACAGTATGGAGGCTTAAAAAACTAAAATTAGAACTACTGTATGACTCAGCATTCCCACTGCTGAGTATATACCTTGAGAAAATTAAATGCTCATTGCAACACTATCATATTCAAGACCTGGAAGCAACCTAAATATCCATTGACAGATGGATGGACAAAGAATATGTGGCACATATGTACAATAGAATATTGTTGTTGCTGTTCAGCCACTTGTCATGTCCAAATCTGTGTGACTCCATGGACTGCAGCATGCCAGACCTTCCTGACCCTCACTATCTCCTGGAGTTTGCCAAGGTCCATGTCCATTGACTTGGTGGTGCTATCCAACCGTCTCTTCATCTGCCTGCCTCTTTTGCCTTCAATCTTTCCCAGCATCAGGGGCTTTTCCAATGAGTCACCTCTTTGCATCAGGTGGCCAAAGTATTGGAGCTTCTGCTTCAGAATCAGTTCTTCCAATGAAAATTCAGTGTTGGTTTCCTTCACGATTGGCTGGTTTAATCTCCTTGAAGTCCAAGGAACTCTCAAAAGTCTTCTCCAGTGCCACAATTTGAAAGCATCAATTCTTTGGTGCTCAGTCTACTTGATGACCCAAACAATAGAATATTATTAAGCCATAAAAAGGGATGAAATTGGGCTATTTGTAGAACTTTTTCTTATATCACTCACACACAGAGAAAAAGCTAGAACTAGAATAAGGAATTAAATGTCATGACTCAAAATTGTAAAAGTTCTAGAAGAAAACATGGAGGCAAATCTCCTTCTCCTTGGGAATTCTCCTTGGAAATAATTTTTTGGATATGACCTAAATAATATCCACAGCTGGGTATTGTTTTTGCTTTTGCTCCATCCCTTCGTTCTTTCTGGAGTTATTTCTCCACTCATCTCCAGTAGCATATTGGGCACCTACTAACTTGGGGAGTTCCTCTTTCAATATCCTATCATTTTGCCTTTTCATACTGTTCATGGGATTCTCAAGGCAAGAATACTGAAGTGGTTTGCCATTCCCTTCTCCAGTAGACCACATTCTGTCTGACTTCTTCACCATGACCCACCCATCTTGGGTTGCCCCACAGGCATGGCTTAGTTTCATTGAGTTAGACAAGGCTGTGGTCCTAGTGTGATTAGATTGACTAGTTTTCTGTGAGTATGGTTTCAGTGTGTCTGCCCTCTAATGCCCTCTTGCAACACCTACCATCTTACCTGGGTTTCTCTTACCTTGGGCATGGGGTATGTCTTCACAGCTGCTCCAGCAAAGCACAGGCATTGTTCCTTACTTTGGACTAGGGGTATGTCCTCACTGCTGCCCTTTCTGACCTTCAACGTGGGATAGCTCCCCTAAGCCCTCCTGTGCCTGTGCATCCACCGCTCCTTGGAGGTGGAGTTGCTCCTCCCGGCTGCCGCCCCTGACCTCGGACTTGGGTAGCTCCTCTCTGCTGTTCCTGCGCTGATGCAGCCTGGAACTCTCGGCTGCTGCCCCTGACCTCGGATGTGTGCTAACTCTTCTTGGCCACCGACCTTCAGGCATAGGGTCCTCCCGGGTTCTGCCCCTGACCTCGGATGTGGGGTAGCTCCTGAAGGCCGTGCTTAGTGCGCGGTCGCAGCCGCCCCCGCTTAGTGAACTGGTTGCAGCCAACCATGCTTGTGACTGGTGATAGAAGCAAGGTCTGATGCTGTAAACAGCAATATTGCATAGGAACCTGGAATGTTAGGTCCACGAATCAAGGCAAATTTGAAGTGGTCAAACAAGAGATGGCAAGAGTGAATGTTGACATTCTAGGAGTCAGCGAACTAAAATGGACTGGAATGGGTGAATTTAACTCAGATGACAATTATATCTACTACTGCAGTCAGGAATCCCTCAGAAGAAATGGAGTAGCCATCATGTCAACAAAAGAGTCCGAAATGTAGTACTTGGATGCAATCTCAAAAACGACAGAATGATCTCTGTTCATTTCGAAGGCAAACCATTCAATATCACAGTAATCCAAGCCTATGCCCCAACCAGTAATGCTGAAGAAGCTGAAGTTGAACAGTTCTATGAAGACCTACAAGACCTTTTAGAATTAACACCCAAAAAAGATGTCCTTTTCATTATAGGGGAATGGAATGAAAAAGGAGGAAGTCAAGAAACACCAGAGTAACAGGCAAATTTGGCCTTGGAATACAGAATGAACCAGGGCAAAGACTAATAGAGTTTTGCCAAGAAAATGTAGTGGTCATAGCAAACACCCTCTTCCAACAACACTAAAGAAGAATCTACACATGGACATCACCAGATGGTCAACACTGAAATCAAATTTATTATGTTTTTACATCCAAAGATGGAGAAACCCTATACAGTCAACAAAAACAAGACCAGGAGCTGACTGTGGCTCAGATCACGAACTCCTTATTATCAAATTCAGACTTAAATTGAAGACCATTGACCATTCAGGTATGACCTAAATCAAATCCCTTATGATTATACAGTGGAAGTGAGAAATAGATTTAATGGCCTAGATCTGATAGAGTGCCTGATGAATTATGGACTGAGGTTCGTGACATTGTACAGGAGACAGGGATCAAAACCATCCCCATGGAAAAGAAATGCAAAAAAGCAAAATGGTTGTCTGGGGAAGCCTTACAAATAGCTGTGAAAAGAAGAGAAGTGAAAAGCAAAGGAGAAAATGAAAGATATAAGCATCTGAATGTTCCAAAGGCAAGCAAGAAGAGATAAGAAAGCCTTCCTCAGCTATCAGTGCAAAGAAATAGAAAAATCAACAGAGTGGGAAAGACTAGAGGTCTCTTCAAGAAAATTAGAGATACCAAGGGAACATTTCATGCAAAGATGGGCTTGATAAAGGACAGAAATGGTATGGACATAACAGAAGCAGAAGATATTAAGAAGAGGTGGCAAGAAAACATAGCAGAACTGTTCCAAAAAGATCTTCACAACCCAGATAATCACGATGGTGTGATCACTGACCTAGAGCCAGATATCCTGGAATGTGGAGTCCAGTGGGCCTTAGAAAGCATCACTACGAACAAAGCTAGTGGAGGTGATGGAATTCCAGTTGAGCTATTTCAAACCCTGAAAGATGATGCTGTGAAAGTGCTGCACTCAATATGCCAGCAAATTTGGAAAACTCAGCAGTGGCCACAGGACTGGAAAAGGTCAGTTTTCATTACAATCCCAAAGAAAGGCAATGCCAAAGAATGCTCAAACTACCGCACAATTACACTCATCTCATATGTTAGTAAAGTAATGCTCAAAATTCTCCAAGCCAGGCTTCAGCAATATGTGAACCGAGAACTTCCTGATGTTCAAGCTGGTTTTAGAAAAGGCAGAGGAACCAGAGATCAAATTGCCAACATCCACTGGATCATCAAAAAAGCAAGAGAGTTCCAGAAAAGCATCTATTTCTGCTTTATTGACCATGCCAAATCCTTTGACTGTGTGGATCTGATAAACTGTGGAAAATACTGAAAGAGATGGGAATACCAGACCACCTGACCTGCCTCTTGAGAAATCTGTATGCAGGTCAGGAAGCAACAATTAGAACTGGACATGGAACAATAGACTGGTTCCAAATAGGAAACGGAGTACATCAAGGCTGTATATTGTCACCCTGCTTGTTTAACTTATATGCAGAGTACATCATGAGAAATGCTGGACTGAAAGGAACACAAGCTGGAATCAAGATTGCCGAGAGGAATATCAATAACCTCAGATATGTAGATGACATCACCCTTATGGCAGAAAGTGAAGAGGAACTAAAAAGCCTCTTGATGAAAGTGAAAGTGGAGAGTGAAAAAGTTGGTTTAAAGCTCAAAATTCAGAAAACAAAAATCATGGCACCTGGTCCCATCACTTTATGGGAAATAGATGGGGAAACAATGGAAACAGCGTCAGACTTTATTTTGGGGGGCTCCAAAAGCACTACAGATGGTGACTGCAACCATGAAATTAAAAAATACTTACTCCTTGGAAGGAAAGTTATGACCAACCTAGATAGCATATTCAAAAGCAGAGACTTTACTTTGCCAACATAGGTCTGTCTTGTGAAAGCTATGGTTTTTCCTGTGGTCATGTATGGATGTGAGAGTTGGACTGTGAAGAAGGCTGAGCACCGAAGAATTGATGCTTTTGAACTGTGGTATTGGAGAAGACTCTTGAGAGTGCCTTGCACTGCAAGGAGATCCAACCAGTCCATTCTGAAGGAGATCAGCCCTGGGAAGGAATCATGCTAAAGCTGAAACTCCAGTGTTTTGGCCACCTTATACGAAGAGTTGACTCATTGGAAAAGACTCTGATGCTGGGAGGGATTGGGGGCAGGAGGAGAAGGACACGACAGAGGATGAGATGGCTGGATGGCATCACTGACTCGATGGACGTGGGCCTGAGTGAACTCCAGGAGTTGATGATGGACAGGGAGGCCTGGCGTGCTGCAATTCATGGGGTCACAAAGAGTCGGACATGATTAAGTGACTGAACTGAACTAAATAATATCCAAAAGTAAAATGAAAAGCAGCAAAAGCATAAATTAGTGTTCAGATTATATCAAACTAAAAAACTTCTGCAAGGCAAAGGAAACAATCAACAAAATGAAAAGGCAATTCATGCAATTATAGAAACTATTTGAACACTATGTGTCTAATAAAAGCTTAATATCCAGAATACATAGGAATTTATAGAACTTAATAGCTAAAGAACAAACAATATAACATAAAAATGGGCAGAAAGAAATGAAAAGATGTACTTCCAGAAAAGACATACAAATTGACAAAAAATAAAATGAAAAGATATTATTGACCATTAATCATCATCAAGAAAATGCAAATCAAAACCAATGAAATATCATCTCATGCCATTTAAAATGACAATTATCAAAAAGACAAGAAGTCAGAAATGCTGGTATAGATATGGAGAGAAGGGAACACATATTCATTGCTGATGGAAATGGAAATTGGCACAGCCACTATAGAAAACAGTACAAAATTTCCTCAAAACAATTAAAAATAAAATTATCATATAATACAACAATCCCACTTCAAGGTATGTATCCCAAAAATTAAAAATCACTGTCTCAAAGAGGTATCTGCATTCCCATTTTCATTTTAGTGATGTTACATTGGCTAAGACATGGAAACAACCTAAATGTCCATAATTGGATAAATGAATAAAGAATATATGGTGTGTGTGTGTGTATATATGTGTGTGTGTGTGTGTGTGTGTGTGTGTGTGTGTGTGTGTGTGTATACACTATGGAATACTAATCAGTCATAAACGCAGGAAATCCTTCCATTTGTGATAATGTGGCTGGAACTTGAGGCCATTATGCTAAAGGAAATAAGTCAGACAGATAAAGAAAAATGCTATATGATCAAAAGGTGCAAACTTTCAGTTATAAATTAATAAATTCTAGGAGTCTAAAGTACAGTATAGTGACTATAGGTAACCATACTCTATTGTATACTTGAAAGTTGCTGGGAGAGGACAGTTTTGATGCTCTTGCCATAACAAGAGCAAAATGGTCATTATGTGAGATGAAGAATGTGTTAACCAACTTTACAATGGTAAATATTTAATGATATATAAAATCAAATCATCACATTGTACAACTTAAACACACAATTTTATGGGTTAGTTATATCTCACTATAGCTGGAAGAAAAACTACTCATGTGTGAAGGATATTAGAGTATTTTTTATTAAGGATATAAAATGAATAAAGCTCCTTTCTTCAAAGATTACAAAATTAATTGAGTTAAAAATATGTAGAGACTCAATAAATTTAGAGTTTGGGGCAATATGTACATAATTTCAAGCAGCTTTATAGGTCATAAAAGTGTTTGAAATGTTAAAGAAATATCAAAAACATGAGACAATGTTGAAATAAATGATCCCATTCACCATTGCAATGAAAATAATAAAATACTTAGGAATGTATCTACCTAAAGAAACTAAAGACCAATATATAGAAAACTATAAAACACTGGTGAAAGAAATAAAAGAGGACACTAATAGATGGAGAAATATACCATGTTCATGGATCGGAAGAATCAATATAGTGAATATGAGTATATTACTCAAAGCAATCTATAGATTCAATGCAATCCCTATCAAGCTACCAATGGTATTTTTCACAGAGCTAGAACAAATAATTTCACAATTTGTATGGAAATACAAAAAACCTCAAATAGCCAAAGCAATCTGGAGAAAGAATGGAACTGGAGGAATCAACCTGCCTGACTTCAAGATATACTATAAAGCTGCAGTCATCAAGACGGTATAGTACTGGCACAAAGACAGAAATATAGATCAATGGAACAAAATAGAAAGCCCAGAGATAAATCCATGCACCTATGGACACATTACTTTGACAAAGGAGGCAAGAATATACAATGGCTTAAAGACAATCCTTTAACAAGTGGTGCTGCGAAAACTGGTCAACCAATTGTAAAAGAATGAAACTAGAACACTTTCTAACTCCATACACAAAAATAAACTCAAAATCAATTAAAGATCTAAACAAACACATGAAAAGATGCTCAACATCACTCATTATCAGAGAAATGCAAATCAAAACCACTATGAGGTACCATTTCACACCAGTCAGAATGGCTGCGATCCAAAAGTCTACAAGCAATAAGCGCTGGAGAGGGTGTGGAGAAAAGGGAACCCTCTTACACTGTTGGTGGGAATGCAAACTAGTACAGCCACTATGGAGAACATTGTGCAGATTCTTTAAAAAACTGGAAATAGAACTGCCTTATGACCCAGCAATCCCACTGCTGGGCATACACACCAAGGAAACCAGAATTGAAAGAGACACGTGTACCCCAATGTTCATCGTAGCACTGTTTATAATAGCCAGGACATGGAAGCAACCTAGATGTCCATCAGCAGATGAATGAATAAGAAAGCAGTGGTACATATACACAATGGAGTATTACTCAGCCATTAAAAAGAATACATTTGAATCAGTTCTAATGAGGTGGATGAAACTGGAGCCTATTATACAGAGTGAAGTAAGCCAGAAGGAAAAACAGAAATACAGTATACTAACGCATATATATGGAATTTAGAAAAATGGTAACAATAACCCGGTGTATGTGACAGCAAAAGAGACACTGATGTATAGAACAGTCTTATGGACTCTGTGGGAGAGGGAGAGGGTGGGAAGATTTGGGAGAATGGCAATGAAACATGTAAAATATCATGTAGGAAACGAGTTGCCAGTCCAGGTTCGATGCACCAGGCTGGATGCTTGGGGCTGGTGCACTGGGATGACCCAGAGGGATGGTATGGGGAGGGAGGAGGGAGGAGGGTTTGGGATGGGGAACACATGTATACCTGTAGCGGATTCATTTTGATATTTGGCAAAACTAATACAATTATGTAAAGTTTAAAAATAAAATAAAATTAGAAAGAAAAAAAAAAAGATCTAAACGTACCACCAGAAACTATAAAACTCCTAGAGGAGAACATAGGCTAAACACTCTCCGACATAAATTACAGCAGAATCCTCTATGATCCACCTCCCAGAATATTGGAAATAAAAGCAAAAATAAACAAATGGGACCTAATTAAAATTAAAAGCTTCTGAACAACAAAAGAAACTATAAGCAAGGTGAAAAGACAGCCTTCAGAATGGGAGAATAGCAAATGAAGCAACTGACAAACAACTAATCTCAAAAATATACAAGCAACCCCTGCAGCTCAATTCCAGAAAAATAAACGACCCAATCAAAAAATGGGCCAAAGAATTAAATAGACATTTCTCCAAAGAAGACATATAGATGGCTAACAAATACATGAAAAGATGCTCAACATCACTCATTATCAGAGAAATGCAAATCAAAACCACAACGAGGTACCATTTCATGCCAGTCAGAATGGCTGGGATCCAAAAGTCTACAAGCAATAAGCGCTGGAGAGGGTGTGGAGAAAAGGGAACCCTCTTACACTGTTGGTGGGAATGCAAACTAGTACAGCCACTATGGAGAACATTGTGCAGATTCTTTAAAAAACTGGAAATAGAACTGCCTTATGACCCAGCAATCCCACTGCTGGGCATACACACCAAGGAAACCAGAATTGAAAGAGACACGTGTACCCCAATGTTCATCGTAGCACTGTTTATAATAGCCAGGACATGGAAGCAACCTAGATGTCCATCAGCAGATGAATGAATAAGAAAGCAGTGGTACATATACATAATGAAGTATTACTCAGCCATTAAAAAGAATACATTTGAATCAGTTCTAATGAGGTGGATGAAACTGGAGCCTATTATACCAAGTAAAGTAAGTCAGAAAGAAAAAACACCAATACAGTATACTAACACATATATATGGAATATAGAATGTTGGTAATGATAATCCTGTATGCGAGACAGCAAAAGAGACACAGATGTATAGAACAGTCTTTTGGACTCTGTGGGAGAGGGAAAGGGTGGGATAATTTGGGAGAATCGCATTGAAACATGTATAATATCATATAAGAAATGAATCACCCATCCAGGTTCGATGCAGGATCCAGGATGCTTGGGGCTGGTGCACTGGGATGACCCAGAGGGATGGTGTGGGGAGGGAGGAGGGAGGAGAGTTCAGGATGGGGAGTATGTGTATACCTGTGGCGGATTCATTTTGATATTTGGCAAAACCAATACAATATTGTAAAGTAATTAGCCTCCATTTAAAATAAATAAATTTAAAGAAAAAGAAAAATGGTCTATGTGTGATGAGGGAAATTTATGACCTCAAAATGCATATCAGAAAAAAAGAAAAGAAAACTTCATTAAAACACTTCAAGTGACTTTTTAAATTTTGTTTCAATTTTATTATAGAAAAAATCTAATGAGGTGGATGAAACTGGAGCCTATTATACAGAGTGAAGTAAGCCAGAAGGAAAAACACCAATACAGTATACTAACGCATATATATGGAATTTAGAAAGATGGTAACAATAACCCTGTGTATGAGACAGCAAAAGAGACACTGATGTATAGAACAGTCTTATGGACTCTGTGGGAGAGGGAGAGGGTGGGAAGATTTGGGAGAATGGCACTGAAACATGTAAAATATCATGTATGAAACGAGATGCCAGTCCAGGTTCGATGCACGATACTAGATGCTTGGGGCTGGTGCACTGGGATGACCCAGAGGGATGGTGTGGGGAGAGAGGAGGGAGGAGAGTTCAGGATGGGGAGTATGTGTATACCTGTGGCGGATTCATTTTGATATTTGGCAAAACTAAAACAATTATGTAAAGTTTAAAAATAAAATAAAATTAAAAATATAAATAAAAGCAATAAATCAAAATAGATACAATCAAGGTGATATAATTTCCCTTATTTTTTTGCACATTTGAAAATTAGAGTAAGATAATTGCTCAATAAATTCTATTATTATCTTTATGTGGATATTAGATATGATCTTTTTATTTTTTTTAATATCACAGATTACCCCTAGGCATTATTTCTATATTACCAATTTAGTTTTAGTATTTAATTTTGTCCAATGGAAACTGTCCAATGGGCTTCCCTGATAGCTCAATTGGTAAAGAATCCTCCTACAATGTGGGAGACCTTGGTTCAATCCCTGGATTGGGAAGATCCTAGGAAAAAGGAAAAGCTACCCACTCCAGTATTCTGGCCTGGAATTCCATGGACACATACAGTTGCAAAGAGTCAGACAGGACTGAGTGACTTTCACTTTCAATGTAAAAGTATCTTTTGAAATGCAGGATATATGTTAACAAAAGTAATCATATTCTTCTTTTAGTATAATTTGAGAAAAGCAAATTAATGTGTTTTTATTTTCCAAATAATTATTTAGTTTGAAATGCAACTTTAACAACAGACTATGGAGAGTATAATGAAACTATTAGTAACTTGTCAATGTGGCACTCTAAATAAAATATATATTTAAAACAATAAAAGACCATGTTGTCATTTCCTGTGGATATACCATTATTTGTGAAATATTAAAAGGAAACGATATTAAAACATTTAAATGATGACACTTCTGCAGTTTCACTTAAAATTAAAATCAACAATTAAAAACAGACTAAACCATGATATTGACCCATATGGTAAAATATACTTTATAAAAAATAGGAATATAAGCAATTAATCAAAATGAAAAACTGACATCAAATATTTTCAAAATACTGTAAAACTGAAGGAGAAATCAGTCTAATATGTTTTCCATTAAACATTCAAAATATAAGGATAATCTCATTACTTTTATTAGTAAGTAAAGAGGAATTTGCTTCAAAATAATATTCACAATTTAGGATTAATATTGCTTTTAGTTCAGTTCAATTGCTCAGTCGTGTCCAACTCTTTGCGACCCCATGAACCACAGCATGCCAGGCCTCCCTGTCCATCACCAACTCCCAGAGTCCACCCAAACCATTGTCCATTGAATCGGTGATGCCATCCAAGCATCTCATCCTCTGTCAT
This sequence comes from Bos mutus, assembly GCF_027580195.1. Lineage (NCBI taxonomy): Eukaryota > Metazoa > Chordata > Mammalia > Artiodactyla > Bovidae > Bos > Bos mutus. Next base: position 41,364,102 of record NC_091628.1, on the reverse strand, counting down.
CCCCTTCTCCTCCTGCCCTCAATCTTTCCCAGCATCAGGGTCTTTTCCAATGAGTCAGCTCTCCACATCAGGTGGCCAAAGTATTGGAGTTCCAGCTTCAACATCAGTCCTTCCAATGAACACCCAGGACTGATCTCCTTTATGATGGACTCATTGGATCTCTTTGCAGTCCAAGGGACTCTCAAGAGGTTTCTCCAACACCACAGTTCAAAAGCATCAATTCTTCTGCACTCAGCTTTCTTTACAGTCCAACTCTCATATCCATATACAATTACTTGAAAAACCATAGCCTTGACTAGATGGACCTTTGTTAACAAAGTAAGTCTCTGCTTTTTAATATGCTGTCTAGGTTTATCATAACTTTCCTTCCAAGGAGTAAGCATCTTTTAATTTCATGGCTGTAATCACCATCTGCAGTGATTTTAGAGCCTAAAAAAATCAAGTCAGCCTCTGTTTCCACTGTTTCCCCATCTATTTGACATGAAGTGATGGGACCAGATGCCATGATATTGATTTACAAACAGTTATATATTTTGTTATTAAAATACTTTCAGATTTACTTTCCTGAAACTTAGTTTGATCCTATATAAATCTGATATATTTATCTTTCCTATTTTTCATTTTTGATTGGAAATTTTGCTATAAATGAGAAATTAGCATTACTTTTATAGTGATTGATGATCTTATGCATATTTTATCAAATTGATGATGAACATATGCTGAAAATGAGAAAACATCTACATATTTCTATTATCATATTTCCTATTGATTATCATAAGAGACTATAAGAAATCTACATATACATTCAACTATACTACAATTAAGGAAATGCAAAAGAACTTTGATTACTTTTACACCTGCCAAAGCAAGAAATCTAGCATTATATGATTTTAGATTATCATATTAACTAGAATCCAGAGTTTCAAACTGAGGGCATGAAAAGATCTTTTTGGCTGCAAACTTTTCTAAACTCAGTGGTAAAGCTGGATTGATGACTGTTTATAATAGCAATAATCCCTGAAAAATTTGTCATTAGCACAGTTAACAACTAATTTGTTGGAGTGTTAACTGCCCTTGGCTTTGCCTCAAGCTGTTAGCAAACTGGTCATTAACTGGTGGTTACAATTGATTTCTTGGGGCCCTATTTAACAGAAATTTGATTTCAATTCAACACCCAGAGAGACTAATTTTGATTCCGTAAACAAGTCTCTTTTCTTAAGGTTAACCTTGATACAATATTGGTTCCTCTGATATATAAAAATACATATTCCCAAAGTCAATGAACATACGGAACATGTGTGATTACTCTATAGATAATTGTATCACTGTTTGTGTTTTTCAACCCACATCGCTGGACTGAGAGACAATATAAGACAAGAAAAGCAATGAGGAATAAAATGTCTTTTGTCTAATATGTTCATATAATACACATTTCCAAGAGTGTTCCAATGAATGAAATCACAGTATATACTTCAAAGTCTTACTAAGTTAGTCAATCATGTAATGATAACAAAAGCAATGACTAACAATAGTTTAGTATGAAAAATGTCTTCACTATGAATAATAACAGAAAAACTCAATCAGTTATATTATCATAATCATGTTTGATTTCTGAGTGAAAACCTGTATTCATATACTTCTGAAAAATGCTGTTTAGTAGAACACTTAAATAATTTTATCGAGTTAACAAATATTTGTTGAGCATGATGTGTTAGGCATTGTTACTTGCATTTGTATAAAACAAATATTACCTCTTTGGGAAATTTAATTTCTAGTGGGGTAAACAGACAGCAAACATCAAAATCAGATTAAAATATGTATTAGAAAATAGTTATGTATAAAAGGAAACATAGAATAATGAAAGGAGTATCAGAAAATAAAAATGTGGTTGTGTTGGAGTTCAAGATTGAACATAGGGTTGTTAGGATAGGCTTCAAAAAGAAAAAGTTTCAACAAAGACTTGAAAAACATCAGAAAATTAGCCAAGTAAATACTAAACAAAAGTATTAGTCGCTCAGTTGTGTCTGACTCTTAGCAACCCTTGGACTGTAGCCCACCAGGCTCCTCTGTTCATGAAATTCTCCAGGAAAGAATGCTAAGAGTGTGTAGCCATTCCCTTATCCACCACCGAGGGGTTAAATCCAGGTCTCCTGCCTTTAGAGGTAAAGGTAGACTCTTTACCATGTGAGCCACCAGGGATCCTCAAATATTAGGCAAAGTACAATCCATATAGAAGAAATAGCTAGAGAAAAGTTCTTAATTTTTAATATGATAAAATATATATGAAATTAAATTTACCATATGCACCATTTTCAAATGTACAATTCAGAGGCATTAAGTACATACAGTTTTATGTATCCATCACCACTTTCTAATTTCAAAATGTTTTCCTTAACCTAAACAGAAACTCTATAACCATTAGCCAATAATTTCCAGTTACTCCTATTTCAGACTTCCTTGGTGGCTCAGACAGTAAAGCCTCTGCCTGCAATGCGGGAGACCCAGTTCGATCCCTGGGTTGGGAAGATCCCCTGGAGAAGGAAATGGCAACTCACTCCAGTACTCTTTCCTGGAAAATCTCATGGACAGAGGAATGTCATAGGCCACAGTCCTTGGGGTCTCAAAGAGTCAGACACGATTGAGCAACTTCACTTCACTCCACTCCACTCCTATTTTAAAATCTTGAAAGCTCAGTTGTTTTTTCTGTCTTTATGGATTTTCCCCTTCCATATTCTTTATGAAGCTCTCTGTGGAATTATGCATAACACTTACCTTTTTGTATAGCATGTTTTCAAAGTTCATCTATGTTATCAGATCAGATCAGATCAGTCACTCAGTCGTGTCTGACTCTTTGCGACCCCATGAATCACAGCAGGCCAGGCTTCCCTGTCCATCAACAACCCCCGGAGTTCACTGAGACTCACGTCCATCGAGTCAGTGATGCCATCCAGCCATCTCATCCTCTATTGTCCCCTTCTCCTCTTGCCCCCAATTCCTTCCAGCATCAGAGTCTTTTCCAATGAGTCAACTCATCGCATGAGGTGGCCAAAGTACTGGAGTTTCAGCTTTAGCATCATTCCTTCCAAAGAACACCCAGGGCTGATCTCCTTCAGAATGGACTGGTTGGATCTCCTTGCAGTCCAAGGGACTCTCAAGAGTCTTCTCCAACACCACAGTTCAAAAGCATCAATTCTTCAGCGCTCAGCCTTCTTCACAGTCCAACTCTCACATCCATACATGAACACCAGAAAAACCATAGCCTTGACTAGATGAACCTTTGTTGGCAAAGTAATGTCTCTGCTTTTGAATATGTTATCTAGGTTGGTCAGAACTTTCCTTCCAAGGAGTAAGCGTCTTTTAATTTCATGGCTGCAGTCACCATGTGTAGTGATTTTGGAGCCCAGAAAAATAAAGTCTGACACTGTTTCCACTGTTTCCCCATCTATTTCCCATGAAGTGATGGGACTGGATGCCATGATCTTAGTTTTCTGAATGTTGAGCTTTAAGCCAACTTTTTCACTCTCTACTTTCACTTTCATCAAGAGACTTTTTAGTTCCTCTTCCCTTTCTGCCAAAAGGGTGGTGTCATCTGCATATCTGTTATAGCATATATTAGATATCTATTCCATTTTAAGGCTGAAGAATATTACATTGCTTATCTATTTATCTGTTAATGGACAGTTGGATTGTTTTCATCCTCTGGTTATTGTGGATAATGCTGGCGTGAAAGTCAGTCCCTGTTCTCAATTCTTTTTGCATGTATATATATATATATATATATATATATATATATATATATATATCACTGTCTCCCATATTGTTTAACTATATTTAATTTTTGGAGGAACCACATAATTATTTTCCACAATGGTCCCATGACTTTTGTTCTTTTCCTGTTTTTAAATTTAGTGATAGCCATCATAATGGATGTGAAGTGGCAGCTCATTGTGATTATGACTTGCATTTTTCTAATGACTCATCATGTTTCGCATCTTTTCATATGCTTAGTGGTCATTTATCTTATTGGGAGAAATGTCTGTTCTATACCACTGACACATACTCTACTATCACATGATCTTGATTATGCTAGTTTTGTAGCTAGCTTTGAGTCAGAAAATGTAAATGTTTCAACTTTAACTATCTATATACACAGAGAGTTGCCACTTGTGGTCCCTTGAGATTCCATATGGCTGTGAACTAAATGTTTATGTCTTCTCCAAATTCATATGGTGATTCTCTAATTCTCAATATTGTGGAAATCAGAAAGTAATTTTGGCTAGGTTAGGTCATGAGGGTTGGGCCCTCAGGATGGGATTAATGGTTTTATATATAAAAAAAGGAAGAGACTTGATATCTCTGTCTGTCTGTCTCTCTCTCTCTGAATGCATATACCAAGGAAAGCCAAGTCAGGACATGATCTAGAAGAAGGTTCTTATCAAGAATTTGATTTTGCTGGCATTCTGAGTTCTTGCTTCCAGACAGACTCCAGGATGTGAAAAATAAATGTTTGCTGTTAAAACTACCAGTATATGATATTATGTTATAGCAGTCTATACTGACTAAACTGCCTATAAATTTTGATATAATTTTTCTCTATTTGAAAAAAATTTGTAATTGAGATTTTGATGAGAATTTAATTGAATTTGTAGATCCCAATGGGTAATATAAGTCTTTCAATGCATCAAACTGGTATTTCTTTTCATTTATTTATGTATTTAATTTTTCAGCAATAGTTTATCATTTTTAATGTAAGTTTTTGCTTCTTTGGTTAATTTTATTTCTAAGTAAATCTTCTTTTTCAATGCCATTGCAAAACAAATGTTCTCTTACTTTTCATTTTGAATTGTTCATTAGTAGTGTACACAAAATAATTGATTTTAGAAATTTAATTTTGACTTCTGCAACTTTGCTCAATTAGTTTCTTGACTTTAACAGTTTGTGTATGTGTATGTATGTATATGTGAGGGTTTTTTTTTTTTTAAGGATTTCTACATATCAGTGATGCCATCAAAACATCTCATCCTCTGTCCCCCACTTCTACTCCTGCCCTCAATCTTTTTTAGCATCAGAGTCTTTTCCAATGAATCAGCTTTTTGCATCAGGTGGCCAAAGTCTTGGGACTTTAACTTTGGCATCTGTATTTCCAATGAATGTTCAGGGAGAGTATATATAATTTTAATATATGAGTTGGTTACATTTGCTCTTTGTTATTGAGGATTTCTACATCTATATTCACAAGGATTATTTCCTACAATTTTCTTTTCTTTTAGTGTTTTTTGTGTCAGGGAGATGCTGGCTTTATATAATGGATAAGTGTTCTTTTTTCGTGCATTATTCAGAAGAGTTTGAGAAGAATTATATTCTTTATAAACATTTGGTAGAATTCATTGGTGAAGCAACTTAGTCCAGAAGTTTTCTTTGTTCAAAGGTGTTTTATTACTGATTCAACCTCTTGTATATGATGAATCATTTCTTTCTTATTGACTTCATTTTTTTTTTCCCTTTGACTTTAGGTTTCAAAACTCTTACTGTTTCTCAGTGTGCATTTTTTCAGGTTTATATTGGTCGTAGTTTAGGGGGTTGCTTATTTAGTTTCTTGAGTGTGTGTATATGCTCTTTTCATTAAATTATATAAATTTTCAGCCATTATTTCTTCAAATATTTTTCCTTATCTTTTTCGCTCTCTCTTCATCTAGGATTCATATTTCATTTCTTCCAGGTCTTCAGACTTGACCATTTCAATTACCCATTCTTCAAATTTGCTGACTTTTTTTTTTTGCCCGCTCAGATCTGCTGCTGATCCATGTAATGACATATTTCATTTCAGTTATTTTGTTTTTATTTCAAGTATTGGACTTTATTGTGAATCTAAAACTTCTTTTTAGTTACTTATCATTTATATATTTTATTTTATTTATATATTTCTATATTATTTTATACATATTATATTATTTATTTATATATCTTTTATTTACATATTTTTCATACGTAAGTTTCCTGATTTCCTTTACATCTTTGCTTATGGTTTCCTTTAGATCATTGAGTATATGTTGTTTTAATGTCTTTTACTAGCATTTCAAAAGTCTAGGTTTCCTTTAGAATGTTTTATTATTATGCCCCCACCCCCATGAATTGTCTGTATTTTCCTGTCTTTTTTTGTGCGTGTAGTATTTGTGTTTTTGTGTTTTCTGTTCTTGCTGTTACTGACAATTGGACATCCCAAGTATTATAGTGCAGTCACTTTGGAAATCTGATTCTCCGACTCTTCAGAAATTTCTGATTTCTGCTTGCTGAGATATGGAACTGTCTGCTCTAGACCTTTGCAAACTATTTTTGCAAAGTGGGCATTCCTTCTGTGCAGTTACTGAACCTTCTGTTCTGTTATCTCTGAAGTCTGCTACTGATTTAATTACTGAGTTAATTAAAGTTTTCTTATTTTAAATATTTGTCTCCAAAAGGAAAAATATATACTAGTTGTTTAGAGGCTTTTGAGGGATGTCTCTGATGAAAACTACTGTGGCTAAAGGGTTGAAACCAAGGCAAGCATTTATGTGGGTCCCTAAGTGTATTGCCATACCTACCAAGCTGCATAACATCACTTTTTTTTTTTTTTTATAGAATAAGGACTGCACTGCCCACCTTGATACCAACTAGCTGCACCCACAGTTCAGAAAAGCCTTAACACCAGCTTTTGCCAGGGCTGAGGAATGGATATGGGGACCTGTTCATAATTACACCTCTCTTTATTTAGAATAACACTTCTCCCTTCATTCAGACTCCCATAGTTGCCTTAGGTGTCCAATTAAGTATTAGAGTTATAAATTATTTTATTCAAATATTTCTACCCAACTCATTTGCTGTTTTGGTGATGGAGCTAACACCTAGAACTTTCAACTCTGCTCTTATGTATATCACTCCAGAGAGTTTAAAAAGTAAATAAATAACATGCACATGTTAGAGAACAATTATTTATGAGTCAATAATGTTTCTTTGCATCTATTAAGCAAGGCATTTTATTATGAATTATCTTTACAAGGTTTTTTGTATGGCAAACACCCTTGGAACATAGAAATTTTGAGATTTGTCATGCAGTAAAATAATGTTAACGTCTCCCTCATCAGGGAGAGCATGAAAATGACAGCTTATTCATAGCCCATTTTTTAAAAACAAAAATAGAATTTTGTAAGTTTGGCATTTCTCTCTTATAGAAGACCCATTGCATGTGTAAGCATCATCTGATTTCTGTCATGCTGCCCTGCTGGAATTGGGGCCTGGGGAATTAGTTAAGAAAATGTGATATTCTAGCTGTAATAAACTGCTCTTTGTTTCTGACACAAGTCTTTGTATCTTCAATCAGCTTCTACAGGACAGTAGCAGGTTAGCTTGTTAGCTTGCCCATAGAATAAAACTCAGACACTTCAAAGTCCTTGAATATATAGTATGCTTGAGGAATAGCAAGGAGTTCAGTGTGATTTAGCAGGGTAAAAACTGGTGATAGAGTATTAGGAGATGATGCCAGAGCCAGAGAGGAAGGAATTGGAAAGATGGAGAGAATATTGTGCAGGGTTTTGTAAGCTACTGTAAGGAAAAATATACCTACAGTGAGAGGAGTGAGAAGCCATTGGGTTTTAGGAAACATATGACATGATGTGACTAAAGTTATAAGAAGATCATTCTGGCTGCTGTGGTTTTTCAGGTTACTGGGTATATTTGGTATACAGGATGATGGATAATGATAGGCTAGTGGATATAAGAAAAACGGTGTTGTCAAAGCACCTGCAATTGCCATCAACAGGGAAATCTGCAAGTGGAAAAGTTTTTGGTATTAAAATCAAGAATTCAGTTTTGATACGAGATATAGTGTTTGAGACGTTTATGAATCATGAAAATCAAAATGTTAAATAGAAAATTAAATATGCTTATAGGCTAGAGATAGACATTTAGTAATAAACATATCAGTAGTATTTTAACAATTAGACGTAAAAGTCATTAAACTATGTGTGTGTAAATGTTTATATTTCTGTTTCATTCAGCTTAGAATTCTAGCCTGGAAAGATTGTATTCTGGCTCCACTTTGTGTGAGTTTTGTGAGTTGTCAATCTTCAACTAGATTTTTACTCTGTGAAAGATGGCCTGTGTTATACTAAAGCTGATTTTTAAGATTAGCTTTTTGCCTTGATTTATTAGAAGTTTTACACACTGTGTCTGTCTATATATTGAATGTTTTATTATTTATTATGCTTGAGATATGCAAATCTTGAATCTATGGGTCATCTTTAATGAACATTTTCTTAATTGTAATCTCTTCAAATACTATTTCTGTTCTATTCTCAACTTTTGCTTTAGATCTTCAATTACATATATATTAGACAATCTAACTGTGTTCTATATCTCAACATATATTAATTATTTTCAATTTTCTCTCTTTCTGTAATCCAGTCTAAATATTTTCTTACGATTTGTAGCCATACACACTTTTATACATCCAATAATGCAGTTTCCTTTTGTTCTACTGGTTTTTCCATAAGTTGTCTTGTTTCCTTTTTTTAAATTTATTTATTTTAATTGGAGGCTAATTACTTTACAATATTTTAGTGGTTTTTGCCATACATTGACATGAATCAGCCATGGGTGTACACGTGTTCCCCATCCTGAACCAATAAGTTGTCCCCACCTCCCTCCAAATAAGTTGTCTTGTTTCCTAATGTGCCTATGTTTGTGTCTATTTGGAAAACTTTTTAGAAATATTGTGAAAACTAGGATGATATCTTTCCCCAAGGAAAATTTGTTTCTTTCTTTCAAGATAACCAAGGGCATAATCACCCCAGTATCATCTTTAAACCAATATCAAGAATTAATATGATTTTAAAATTCACTACAGCCTCTGTATTACCTGCATTATTCTTTTTCATATTAACAAAAAATTGTGTCTCAATTTATTGTTGAAGGCATTCACTAGGCATTCCTCTTTAGCAAGACTTAGAAATAAATTTCCCCCCTTCCCCTGTAAGGGTATCAAAAGCTCCATTCCACCTCTGACTTTCAGCCAACATCTTCAGAAATAACTGTCTCAGGAGAAAAGCATCTCTGCGACCAGGCTCACCTCTTAGATTTTGCTCCTTTCTATCATTTTTGGTAAATTCTTTGAAATCTTCTTACCTCTCTAATGCATTCAATTATTCAGAAGATCAGTATTGCTGTTATCAAGCAGTAGTACTCTGAGTTGATTTATTGTAAATTACTCATTCACCACTACCAAAGAAAGAGCTACCTCTATTAGTTTATAATTAAATCTGTGGTTCCATAATTACTTAGTCAAAAAGTTAACCTAAGTGTATATAACAATGGCTCATGTCAATGTATTGTCCTAAATACCTAGGTCAGTGTTAAATAATAATATTTGTTGTTGCTGTTCAGTCACTAAAACATATCTGACTATTTGCAATCACATAAACTGTAGCTCATCAAGCTCCTCTGTCCATGGAGTTCTCCAGGCAAAAATGCTGGAGTATGTTGCCAATTCCTTCACTAAAATAATAACATTAGGTTGGTGCAAAAATAATTACAGTTTTACATTGTTGAATTTTGATATTGGAATACGTTCTTAAATAAATACTGATATGTTATACATCACTGTATTGAGCCTTTCATACTTTATGTTTCTTTGATAACAACTTATTACTTGCTATTTGTTTATATTTATTTTGGGATAGGAAAATGGTGTTAGGCAAAAAGCAAATTCAGCCCATTTTCTATAGGAGTTCAAAATGGGTCATAAAGCAGTGGCAACAACTTGCAACATCAAAAACACATTTGGTCCAGAAACTGCTAAAAATCATACAGTGTGGTGGTGGTTCAAGAAGTTTTGCAAAGGTGACGAGAGCCTTGAAGGTGAGGATTGTAGTGGCTAACCATCAGAAGTTGACAATGACCAATGGAAAGCAATCATTGAAGCTGATTGTCTTACAACTATCTGAGAAATTGCTAAAGAACTCAATGTTGTTGATTTTATGGTCATTCAGCATTTAAAGCACACTGGCAAGATGAAAAGTTAAATAAGTAGGTGTCTCATCAGCTGATCAGAAAACAAACAAGCAAACAAAATAATTTTTTTTTTAAGTGTTGTCTGCTCTTATTCTCAGTCAGTCAGTTTAGTTGATCGGTCATGTCTGACTCTTTGTGACCCCATGGATTACAGCATGCCAGGACTCCTTGTCTGCCACCAACGCCCAGGGTTTACTCCAACTCATGTCTGGTGAGTCGGTGATAACATCCAACAATCTCATCCTATGTGATCCCCTTCTCAGCCTGCCTTAAATCTTTCCCAGCATAATGGTCTTTTCAAATGAGTCAGTTCTTCATATCAGGTGGCCAAAGTATTGAAGTTTCAGCTTCAGCATCAGTCTTTCCAAAGGATAACCAGGACTAATTTGCTTGCCATCCAAGGGACTCTCAAGAGTCTCCTCCAACTCCACAGTTCAAAAGTATTAATTCTTGAGCTTTAAGTTTTCTTTATAGTCAAACTCTTATATCCATATATGACCACTGGAACAACCATAGTTTTCACTAGATGGACCTGTTTGGTAAAGTAATGTCTCTCCTTTTTAATATACTATCTAAGTTGGTCATAACTTTTCTTCCAGGAGCAAGTGTCTTAATTTCAAGGCTGCAGTCACCATCTACAGTGTTTTTGGAGCCCAAGAAACTAAAGTCTCTCACTGTTTCCATAGTTTCCCCACCTATTTGCCATGAAGTGATGGGACTGGATGCCATCATTTTAGTTTTATGAATGTTGAGTTTTAAGCCAACTCTTTCACTGTCCTCTTTAACTTTCATCAAGAGGATCTTTAGTTTTGTTTCACTTTCTGCCATAAGGGTTGTGTCATTCACATATCTAAAGTTATTGGTATTTCTCCCAGTAATCTTCATCCCAGTCATGCTTCATCCCATCCAGCATTTTGCATGATTTACTCTGTATATACTCTATGTGGGAGACAGTGATCAAGACCATCCCTAAGAAAAAGAAATGGAAAAAGGCAAAATGTTTGTTTGACAAGGACTTATAATGAAATGAAGAGAAGTGAAAGTCAAAGGAGAAAAGGAAAGATATACCCATTTGAATGCAGAATTCCAAATAGCAAGGAGAGATAAGAAAGCCTTCCTCAGTGATCACTGCAAAGAAATAGAGAACAATAGACTAGAGATCTCTTCAAGAAAATTAGAGATACCAAGGGAATATTTCATGCAAAGATGGCACAGTAAAGGACATAAATGGTATGGGCCAACAGAAGTAGAATATATTAAGAAAAGATGGCAAGAATATACAGAAGAACTATACAAAAAAGACCTTCATGACCAAATAACCACTATGGTGTGATCACTCACCTAGAGCAAGATATCCTGGAATGTGAAGTCAAGAGGACCTTAGAGAGCATCACTACGAACAAAGCTAGTGGAGATGAAGGAATTCCAGTTGAGCTGTTTCAAATCCTAAAAGATGATGCTATGAAAGTGCTGCACTCAATATGCCAGCAAATTTGGAAAACTCAGCAGTAGCCACAGGACTGGAAAAGGTCAGTTTTCATTCCAGTCCTTAAGAAAGGTAATGCAAAAAAACATTCATACTACCACACAATTGCACTCATCTCACAAGCTAGCAAAGTAATGCTCAAAAATCTCTAAGCCAGGCTTCAAGAGTATGTGAAATGTGAACATCCAGATGTTTAAGCTGAATTAAGAAAAGGCATAGGAACCAAAGATCAAATTCCAGCATTTGCTGGATCATTGAAAAAGTAATACAGTTTCAGAAAAACACCTACTTTTCTTGGTTGACTATACCAAAACCTTTGACTGTGTGGGTCACAATAAACTGTGGAAAATTCTGAAAGAGATGGGAATACCAGACCACCTGACGTGCCGCCTGAGAAATCTGTATACAGGTCAAGAAACAACAGTTAGAACTGGACAGGTAACAGTTCTTTTGCATTGCTTTTCTTAGGGATTGGAATGAAAACTGACCTTTTCCAGTCCCGTGGCACTACTGAGTTTTCCAAATTTGCTGGCATATTGAGTATAGCACTTTCACAGCATCATCTTTTAGGATTTGAAACAGCTCAATTGGAATTCGATCACCTCCACTAGCTTTGTTCATGTGATGCTTCCTAAGACCCACTTGACCTCGCATTTCAGCATGCCTGGCTCTAGGTGAGTGATCACACCATCATGGTTATTTGGTCACGAAGGTCTTTTTTGTACAGTTCTTCTGTGTATTCTTGCAACCTTGTCTTAATATCTTCTGCTTCTGTTAGGTCCATACCATTTCTTCCTTTATTGAGCCCATCTTTGCTTGGAATGTTCCGTTGGTATCTCTAATTTTCTTGAAGAGATCTCTAGTCTTTCCCATTCTATTGTTTTTCTCAATTTCTTTGCACGGATCACTGAGGAAGGCTTTCTTATCTCTCCTTGCTATTCTTTGGAATTCTGCATTCAAATGGGTATATCTTTCCTTTTCTCCATTACCTTTAGCTTCTCTTCTTTACATAACTATTTGTAAGGCCTTGTCAGACAACCATTTTGCCTTTTTGCATTTTTTTTTCATGAAGATGGTTTGATCTGTGCTTCCTGTACAATATCACAAACCTTCGTCCATAGTTCTTCCGGCACTCTGTCTATCAGATCTAATCCCTTGAATCCACTTGTCACTCCCACCGTTTAGTCATAAGGGATTTGATCTACCCACCATATCTGAATGGTCTAGTGGTTTTCCTTACTTTCTTCAATTTAAGCCTCAATTTGTCAGTCTCTTATTCTAAGGAGGAACAATGAACCATTTCTTGATTGGATTGTGGAAAGTGCATTTTATACCCAGTGAAGACACTCAGCTCAGTCATTGGACCAGAAGAAGCTCCAAAGCAATTCCCAAAGCCAGTTTTGCACACAAAAAAAGGTCATGGTCACTGTTCGGCGATCTGCTGTCCATCTGATGCACTACAGCTTTCTGCATCCCAGCGAAAGATTTCATCTGAGAAGTATATTCAACAAATTGATGAGATGCACTGAAAATAGTAAGACCTGCAGGCAGCATTGATCAACAAAAGAGCCCACTCTTCTCCATGAAAACTCCCATTGCACGTGCCACAATCAATGCTTCCAAAGTTGAAGGAATTGGGTACGAAATTTTGCCTTATTTGCCATATTCACCTGAACTCTTGGAAATTGACTACCACTTCTTCAAGCATCTCAACAGTTTTTGCAGGGAAAGTACTTTCACAAACAGCAGGAGGCAAAAATTAACTTCCAAGAATTTTTCAAATCCTCAAGAACCAATTTTTATGTTACAGGAATAAACAGACTTATTTTCATTGGCAACATAAGTTGATTGTAGTGGCTCCTATTTTGATTAATAAACATGTGTTTGAGTCTAATGACAATTATTTGTGCACCAGTCTAATACTCTAATATTTTTAATGGGAAGCTTTGGTATTGCCTCTTTGTTACTTCCTTGATAGATGAAAGTTTAATGTATATTTTTTGTCTCTAGTTATTCAGAAATATCATCTTATTTCATGTTCCCTGATACTTCAGAGCACATGACAACTATGAAAATTAACACGTTAATGCAGTGGATTGGGGAGTATATTATTAGTTTAAAAGTAAGTGGAATGAAAATTCTGAAGAAACAGCAGTCCTAAGGGGAAAGTTCATAGCAATACAGGCATATCTCAAGAAACAAGAAAAAAGTCAAATAAATAACCTAACTCTACACCTAAAGCAACTAGAAAAGGAAGAAATGAAGAACCCCAGGGTTAGTAGAAGGAAAGAAATCTTAAAAATTAGGGCAGAAATAAATGCAAAAGAAACAAAAGAGACCATAGCAAAAATCAACAAAGCCAAAAGCTGGTTCTTTGAAAGGATAAATAAAATTGACAAACCATTAGCCAGACTCATCAAGAAACAAAGGGAGAAAAATCAAATCAATAAAATTAGAAATAAAGATGGAGAGATCACAACATACAACACAGAAATACAAAGGATCATAAGAGACTACTATCAACAAGTATATGCCAATAAAATGGACAACATAGAAGAAATGGACAAATTTTTAGAAAAGTACAACTTTCCAAAACTGAACCAGGAGGAAATAGAAAAATCTTAAAAGACCCATCACAAGCATGGAAATTGAAACTGTAATCAGAAATCTCCCAGCAAACAAAAGCCCAGGTCCAGACGGCTTCACAGCTGAATTCTACCAAAAAATTAGAGAAGAGCTAACACCTATCCTGCTCAAACTCTTCTGGAAAATTGCAGAGGAAGGTAAACTTCCAAACTCATTCTATGAGGCCACCATCACCCTAATACCAAAACCTGACAAAGATGCCATTAAAAAAGAAAACTACCGGCCAATATCACTGATGAACATAGATGCAAAAATTCTTAACAAAATTCTAGCAATCAGAACCCAACAACACATTAAAAAGATCATACAGTGGGCTTTATCTCAGGGATGCAAGGATTCTTCAATATCCACAAATCAATCAATGTAATACACCACATTAACAAATTGAAAAATAAAAACCTTATGACTATCTCAATAGATGCAGAGAAAGCCTTTGACAAAATTCAACATCCATTTATGATAAAAACTCTCCAGAAAGCAGGAATAGAAGGAATATACCTCAACATAATAAAAGCTATATATGACAAACCCACACCAAACATTATCCTCAATGGTGAAAAACTGAAAGCATTTCCTCTAAAGTCAGGAACAAGACAAGGGTGCCCACTTTCACTATTACTATTCAACACAGTTTTGGAAGTTTTGGCCACAGCAATCAGAGCAGAAAAATAAATAAAAGGAATCCAACTTGGAAAAGAAGAAGTAAAACTCTCACTATTTGCAGATGACATGATCCTCTACATAGAAAACCCTAAAGACTCCACCAGAAAATTACTAGAACTAATCAATGAATATAGTAAAGTTGCAGGATATAAAATTAACACACAGAAATCCCTTGCATTCCTATACACTAATAATGAGAAAATAGAAAGAAAACTTAAGGAAACAGTTCCATTCACCATTGCAACGAAAAGAATAAAATGCTTAGGAATATATCTACCTAAAGAAACTAAAGACCTATATATAGAAAACAATAAAACACTGGGGAAAGAAATCAAAGAGAACACTAATAGATGGAGAAATATACCATGTTCATGGATTGGAAGAATCAATATAGTGAAAATGAGTATATTACCCAAAGCAATTTATAGATTCAATGCAATCCCTATCAAGCTACCAACAGTATTCTTCACAGAGCTAGAACAAATAATTTCACAATTTGTATGGAAATACAAAAAACCTCGAATAGCCAATGCAATCCTGAGAAAGAAAAAATGGAACTGGAGGAATCAACCTGCCTGACTTCAGGCTTTACTACAAAGCCACAGTCATCAAGACAGTATGGTACTGGCACAAAGACAGAAATAGATCAAAGGAACAAAATAGAAAGCCCAGAGATAAATCCGCGCACATATGGACACCTTATCTTTGACAAAGGAGGCAAGAATATACAATGGATTAAAGACAATCTCTTTAACAAGTGGTGCTGGGAAAACTGGTCAACCACTTGTAAAGAATGAAACTAGAACACTTTCTAACACCATACACAAAAATAAACTCAAAATGGATTAAAGATCTCAACGTTCCACCAGAAACTATAAAACTCCTAGAGGAGAACATAGGCAAAACACTCTCTGACATAAATCACAGCAGGATGCTCTATGACCCACCTCCCAAAATATTGGAAATAAAAGCAAAAATAAACAAATGGGACCTAATTAAACTTAAAAGCTTCTTCACAACAAAGGAAACTATAAGCAAGGTGAAAAGACAGCCTTCAGAATGGAGAAAATAATAGCAAATGAAGCAACTGACAAACAACTAATCTCAAAAATATACAAGCAACTCCTACAGCTCAATTCCAGAAAAATAAATGACCCAATCAAAAAATGGGCCAAAGAACTAAATAGAAATTTCTCCAAAGAAGACATACAGATGGCTAACAAACACATGAAAAGATGCTCAATATCACTCATTATCAGAGAAATGCAAATCAAAACCACTATGAGGTACCATTTCACGCCAGTCAGAATGGCTGCGATCCAAAAGTCTACAAGCAATAAATGCTGGAGAGGGTGTGGAGAAAAGGAAACCCTCTTACACTGTTGGTGGGAATGCAAACCAGTACAGCCACTATGGAGAACATTGTGCAGATTCTTTAAAAAACTGGAAATAGAACTGCCTTATGACCCAGCAATCCCACTGCTGGGAATACACATTGAGGAAACCAAAATTGAAAGAGACACGTGTACTCCAATGTTCATCGCAGCACTGTTTATAATAGCCAGGACATGGAAGCAACCTAGATGTCCATCAGCAGATGAATGGATAAGAAAGCAGTGGTACATATACACAATGGAGTATTACTCAGCCATTAAAAATAATACATTTGGATCAGTTCTAATGAGGTGGATGAAACTGCAGCCTCTTATACAGAGTGAAGTAAGCCAGAAAGAAAAACACCAATACAGTATACTAACGCATATATATGGAATCTAGAAAGATGGTAACAATAACCCTGTATATGAGACAGCAAAAGAGACACTGATGTATAGAACAGTCTTTTGGACTCTGTGGGAGAGGGAGAGGGTGGGACGATTTGGGAGAATGGCATTGAAACATGTATAATATCATATATGAAACAAGTCGCCCATCCAGGTTCGATGCACGATACTGGATGCTTGGGGCTGGTGCACTGGGACGACCCAGAGGGATGGTATGGGGAGGGAGGAGGGTTCAGGATGGGGAACACATGTATACTTGTGGTGGTTTCATTTTGATATATTGCAAAACCAACACAATATTGTAAAGTTAAAAAATAAAATAAAATATTTAAATATAAAAAAAAATAATGCAGCTAGTGCTGACAAGGTAAATGTTAGAGATATTATATTTGCAACTAAAATACGAAAAAAAAAGAGAAAAATAGTACTTATTCCTCTCCATGTTATTATTATTATTTTTCTGGTAATGGCAACAGTTAATGCTATTCTATGTATTTTAGATATATATCTAAAGAAGAAATTATGAAGAAAGTAGGAAGAAATTATACTCCTGATTTCACACTAATATGTGTATATCTATTTAAGTAACTTTTAACTCACTATTTTTGACTTACATAAGTAACCTACTACTCAGACAAACTCAAGCCCTAAACTTTAGAAAGCATACATTTTAAACTGTGATGCTGTGATCAGAGAAAACTGCATCTTAATTATAGAAGCACTTTCCTGGCATGTAAAATGTGAAGAGGCAATATCCTATCTTCTCTGTCCTTCAAGTTAAAGACATTTTCTGTGATCATAATTTAAAAGCAGCATACAAATTCATGATACTTGGTTATTTAATTTGATTAGTTTTAAATGATAGTATGCCTATTCTTTTGGATAGTAAAGCTATATAACTTCTTTTACTTTTTGCCTGAGGCAAAGTGCTAATATTTGATTTATCTTCTATACTTGTCTTTCCTTTAGCAATATGAACTTTTTCTCAGACAAGTGCAATGCTGTGTGTGACCCCACAGGGAAACTGCTTTCTTTTTAAAAAATGTGTACAAAGTACTTAATAAGTCATGTCATTCCATGATTTACTGTATATTATATTTTCAGTGACTACAGTTAACTTCCTTGGTCTCTAGATGACAACATTTTAACAAAAACAAGACATTTTCAACAAAATGTCAGAACCAAAGTGATCAAAGTGCTGTGGGAGCAGTTTGGCAACAGTTTGAGCTTTGAATTTCCTATTCACTTTCCAAAACATTCACTTAAAAAGCATTTATTGAAGCTGAACTGCCTTTATCAGCCTGATCAGAGCTCCATAAAGAGCATGCATGATTCAATTGCCTTCCCAAGCCTTAAAAAAATATAACTTTGATATATACCTCACAAGTGCAGCACAATAGTTTTCATGCTCACGTTTGTTAAGATTTAGTGCAGCCATTAAAGAACAGAAGGGCTCTTTGGTGGCAATCCTCAGACATACCAAATATCCCAAAGCAAAACCTTCTACAAATCAGAGATTAAGGTACTGACAAAAATTTCCACTTGATTGCAGTTTTCCCCTTTAAACCTTATATCAGGAGTGACTATCTTTTCGATCAAGTCTCTCAGGGAGGTGAATAGATAGGTTTTTTCCTCTTGGAGGAAAATATCAACTGAAAGATAAAAAGTGACATTTTATGTGCCTTGTCCAGGAGTCAGTCGATTTATTTAAAAAACGGTGTGTGAGCCTGACCTATACATGAAGTTTGTGGCATGTCTCTTGTCAAGTATTGATCACTTAAGACTTTACTGTTTGCCCACTGCAATGTAGCTAATAATCTCTTTTTATTTAGTTTGTGTCTTTGAATTCTTATCATGGCTTTAGTGATTTCTCTGGGACCTATTAGATCTTGCTTTTGCTGTGCAAATGGCTATGGAAATTAAGCTTGCTGAAGCACTTTTCCTGGGCAAACACTCTTTGTTTTCCATCAGTTCATGTGTCAAGTGGTTTGCATGCAGATAGGGTCTATTTGGAAGCAGCGGGCACCATCAATCTTCATGACTTTGCTATACACACCATTTCACCTCAACCTGTTTCAATGGGAGATTGTAAAGGATGGCTGAGCAATCAAGCTATTCCCCTTGACTGACATCAGGTATTTCTATCTAACTCACCTTAACACTTTGCGGTCAATGCTAAGTGCAAAAAAAAAAAAAAAATTGGCTCTAGGTGATGTGGTCAAATGTCTTCCACATTTTAACATAATTGCCAATTCAGTTGGCTTTCAAAATTGTAGTTTTTAACTTATTTCCACTAATCAGAAGCAAAACTGATTTTTCTTTATTTGTATCCTCTACTCTCAGAGTTGGCCAAAATTTTGTGAATGATTAGAACAATTGCTTTATTTCCTGAATGACTTCACTGAGTTACCTGTCATGAATCCAAAAAATAAACCATACATGTGAGAAATATTACAATGTTTAACTTGATTGTATTCCAACATGATGGATAATAAATGAATTAAGCATCTTTCCTTTCAAGGCAGTGGTTGATATAATTGAGGAAATTATAATAATAATTAAAAAGTCTCATGGAAAATATTCTTGTGTATGTGTCTGAGCTTTGTCATGTCTGTTTTCCTATATTCCCATATACACATAAAAGGTAATGTGCTATTCTATCATATATTGAGTCTAATGAATTGATCAATTGTATTCAGGGTTGTACATTACTATTTAGTATATCTGTTATCCCAATTCATAGCTCAAAAAGTAACTCACAAAAGCTAAAATTATATTAGTTATATAATAGCCACAGTTTTTCATTTTTAATTGAAATTATATTAGCATCAAAATGTATTTTGAAGGAACTCCTTTAGATAGCAGAGTGAGAAAGCAGTATGTATATATATATATATATATATATATATATATATATAAATTTGGAAATCACATCCAATAATCATTTATATTTTCTTACAAAGTTACAGTGTAAATAACAGGCCTGATAAACTTGAATGGAAATAATGAAGGAATAAGGTAAAATTTTAAATGCTGCACCTAGATTTATTCTAATGAGTAGTGAAAGAGAAAGATACAATTTTTCCCCAAATTAATACAGAATCCCTTAGTACTCCATAAATTCTTCCAATGTTTGGTTTATAAGTAAATATACGTTAAATATTCCATGAAACTCTCTACAGAACTCAACTTTTTTCTTAAATTAAGGTACAGTTGATATGTCATATTACATTAGTTTCAGGTGTACAACATAGTGATACAAAATTTTTATAGATCCCACACACACATACTGCATTTATAGTTATTATAAAATAATGTGTATATTCTCTCTTTACAAGTAAAAATATATTGAAGACTCCATGAAGAAATCTTACTCAATTTTGAACTAGTGACAAAGTTAGAATTGTGAAAAACTATATGCGAGTATGTGTATGTTTATGCAAATATACAATTCATGATTCTTATTTATTGAAAACAAGAGTTATGAACTAGAATCTTTTAAATAAAATATCTTAAATAATATATAATTTGCATAAAAAATAGTTTATGGTGTCAAAATTTAAATACTCTCAGAATATATATACCTATTTTTATAGTGTGCATTATATTTTAGTCTATTGTTTCTGAATAGTTAGCTTCTTAATCAAGTAATATAAATTAATAAATATTACTATGAGTAGTAAAATGCATAAATACAATTTTTTGCAATTTTACTTATCCTTTGTATCTTCCCTTATTGATGACTGGACGTCTAAAACTATATCTGTTATTAATCCCTTTCTTCAAAGACTGCTTTTCCTCTTCATTTCACATTCTCAATTCTATCATGCAGTAGCAAAAAAAATAATAGTCATATCCTTAAGTAAATTCTGGACATATTTTATTCATCTAGAAATAGGCAGTAGGCTAAATCTGAAAATATAATTTATTTTCTGGAACTTTGTCAAAAGGTAAATAATTAAATAAAGTTCATTTTTGGGTGAGAATTAATTTTTGCTATGTTTAAAATACTTGCAGCTCTATCTGGCATATAGTAAGACTCTGATGCTGAGAAAAATTGAGAACAAGAGGAGAAGGTGGTGACAGAGGATTAAATAGTTGGATAATATCATAGACTCAATGGACATGAGTACGAGCAAACTCCAGAAGATAGCAAAGGACCGAAAAGCCTGGTGTGCTGCAGTCAATGGGTTAGCAAAGAGCTGGACACAACACAGTCACTTAGAAAAAACAACAAATGCTCAATAAATAAAAGTTATGACCATGACTATTATGATTATTCTAGAAATAACACACAAAAAAGATGTCCTTTTCATTATAGGGGACTGAAATGCAAAACTAGGAAGTCAAGAAACATCTGGAGTAACAGGCAAATTTGGCCTTGGAGTACAGAATGAAGCAGGCCGAAGGTTAATAGAATTTTGCCAAGAGAATGCACTGGTCATAGCAAACACCCTTTTCCAACAACACAAGAGAAGACTCTACACATGCACATCACCAGATGGTAAGCACTGAAATCAGATTGATTATAATCTTTGCAGCCAAAGATGGAGAAGCTCTCTACAGTCAGCAAAAGCAAGACCAGGAGCTGACTGTGGCTCAGATCATGAACTCCTTATTGTCAAATTCAGATTTCAGTTGAAGAAAGTAGGGAAAACCACTAGACCATTCATTTCAGTTCAGTTCAGTCTCTCAGTAGTGTCCGACTCTTTGCGACCCCATGAATCGCAACACGCCAGGCATCCCTGTCCATCACCAACTCCTGGAGTTCACCAAGACTCATGTCCATCGAGTCAGTGATGCCATCCAGCCATCTCATCCTTTGTCGTCCCCTTCTCCTCCTGCCCCCAATCCCTCCCAGCATCAGAGTCTTTTCCAATGAGTCAACTCTTCACATGAAACTTCCAAAGTACTGGAGTTTCAGCTCTAGCATCATTCCTACCATTCAGTGTGACCTCAATCAAATCCCTATGGTTAACCAGTGGAAGTGAGAAATAGATTTAAGGGACTAGATCTGATAGAGTGCCTGATGAATTATGGACAGAGGCCCTTGACATTGTACAGGAGACATGGATCAAGACCATTCCCAAGAAAAAGAAATGCAAAAAAAAAAAAAAAAAGGATGATGGTTCTCTGAAGAACCCTTAAAAATAGCTATAAAAAGGAGAAAAGCAAAAAGCAAATAAGAAAAGAGAGATAAACCTATTTGAATGCAGAGTTCCAATGAATAGCAAGAAGAGATAAGAAAGCCTTCCTCAGTGATCAGTGCAAAGAAATAGAGGAGAACAATAGAATGGGAAAGACTAGAGATCTCTTCAAGAAAATTAGAGATACCAAGGGACCATTTCATGCAAAGATGGGCTTGATAAAGGACAGAAATGGTATGGACCTAACAGAAGCAGAAGATATTAAGAAGAGGTGGCAAGAACACACAGAAGAACTGTACAAAAAAGATCTTCACAACTCAGATAATTATGATGGTGTGATAACTCACCTAGAGCCAGACATCTTGGAATGTGAAGTCAAGTGGGCCTTAGGAAGCATCACTAATGAACAAAGCTAGTGGAGGTGATGGAATTCCAGTTGAACTATTCCAAATCATAAAAGATGATGCTGTGAAAGCGCTACACTCAATATGCCAGCAAATTTGAAAAAATTAGCATGGCCACAGGACTGGAAAAGGTCAGTTTTCATTCCAATCCCAAAGAAAGGCAATGCCAAAGAATTCTCAAACTACCGCACAATTGCACTCATCTCACATGCTAGTAAAGTAATGCTCAAAATTCTCCAAGCCAGGCTTCAACAATATGTGAACCGTGAACTTCCAGATGTTTAAGCTGGTTTTAGAAAAGGCAGAGGAACTGGAGATCAAATTGCCAACATCCGCTGGATCAAGGAAAAAGCAAGAGAGTTCCAGAAAGACATCTATTCCTGCTTTATTGACTATGCCAAAGCCTTTGACTGTGTGGATCACAATAAACTGTGGAAAATTCTGAAAGAGATGGGAATACCAGACCGCCTGCCTTCCTCTTCAGAAATTTGTATACAGGTCAAGAACCAACAGTTAGAACTGGACATGAAACAACAGACTGGTTCCAAATTGGGAAAGGAGTACATCAAAGCTGCATATTGTCACCCTGCTTATGTAACTTATATGCAGAGTACATCATGAGAAACACTGGGCTGGATGAAGCACATGCTGGAGTCAAGATTGCCATGAGAAATATCAATTAAATCAGAAATGCAGTTGACATCACCCTTATGGCAAAAAGTGATGAAGAAATAAAGTGTCTCTTGATTAAAGTGAAAGAGGAGAGTGAAAAATTGGAGAAGACTCTTAAGAGTCCCTTGGACAGCAAGGAGATCCAACCAGTCCATCCTAAAGGAAATCAGTCCTGAATATTCATTGTAAGGATTGATGTTTAAGCTGAAACTACAATACTTTGGCTACCGGATGTGAAGAGCTGACTCATTTAAAAAGACCCTGATGCTGGGAAAGATTGAAGTGGGTGTAGAAGGAGATGACAGAAGATGAGATGGTTGGATGGTGTCACTAACGTAATGGAGTAAGCTCCGGGAGTTGGTGATGGACAGGGAAGCCTGGCGTGATGTATTCCATGAGGTCACAAAGACCTGGACACCACTGAGCAACAGAACTGATTCTGATGATTATTATCATTTTAAAACACGAGGGTCAAAATCTTGATTTTAACCTGCAAATACTTCCCTCATAGGCAGTACGCAAGGATTTTCTCAAAGCAGAAAATCTTAGGACCAGATATAGTTTTTAATCCAGAATAGTTGAGTTCCAAAGAATAAATTTTCTAACATAGCTGGTTTGCTTTGTTGAGGTCATAGCCTTGGTTAGGAAATAATGGGACATGACACATGGGGTGGGCTATCTGGATTAATTCCTTGGAAAATTTTGTATAAACAGGTTCCTCTGAACTTAGATGTGCTACAGGAATGAACTATTCAAACATACTATATACTAGCACAAGCTTCTTGTCTGAGATGTTACAGGGTTCTCTCCATTGTAAGATAGCATAATCCACTGACCAGTCAATATTTGCCCCCATTTCCTTTTAGGCCTGTAACTAGAGTTAAATTACAACACTTCCTTTTGAAGACATGCTGGGCATTATCAGAAAAGGGAGAAAAAATTTCCTGTAATCCAAGAAATCTGTGAGACTGAGCTACTGTGTACCACTAAAATAAAAGACAGTGTGTGAGGTATTGAATTTTGTGGCTTCTTGATCACAGGAGACTTAATTAAGGAGCACTGAACTGGAACACAGGATGTAACAACTTGGAAAGGGCCACAAGACACATTTGGTGCTAGAATAACTTAGCAATGAGTAAAAAGTAGTGGCTTACTCTACATGATATTGAAATGTCAGAGTTGATATTACAT
Organism: Bos mutus; assembly: GCF_027580195.1. Classification (NCBI taxonomy): domain Eukaryota; kingdom Metazoa; phylum Chordata; class Mammalia; order Artiodactyla; family Bovidae; genus Bos; species Bos mutus. Next base: position 41,340,068 of record NC_091628.1, on the reverse strand, counting down.
AAAGCTAAATATTAAAATACCTGGAAACTGGGCTTGCTAGAGTGGTTACTTTATGTAAAGGCCTAAAATTCTAAGATAATTATATTAGAAGGGAAAATCCACATAACATACAACTTATCATGTCCATTAGAAATATGTTAGTGATACAGGTCTCAGCTGGTTTTCCCTGGTAGCTGAGGTGGTATAGAATCTACCTGCAATGTGGGAGACCCAGGTTCAATCTCTGGGTTGGGAAGATCCCCTGGAGAAGGAAATGACAACGCACTCCAGTATTATTACCTGGAAAATCCCATGAACAGAGGTGCCTTGTGGGCTACAGTCCATGGGGTCATAAACAGTCCGACTGAGTGACTAACACACAGAGGTCTCAGCACCACCAAAAGTTTGATGATGGCTCTCTGTGTACATCACTCCTGACCACCTAAGAGGCTTTTATGGAGATAGACTTACTGATAGCAATCAGAATGATATGACTCTGAAACAATGGTACTTCTGTGTTAAGTTAAATGGATGTAAGTATTGTGGTATGTGGCAGTCAAAGTGGCAATTATGGAAGTCTGACTTTAAATTAGTACTAAAAAATAGCGCCCATAATTATAGAACATGACACACTGGGGAAAAATGATTGGGTATCCAACAAGTATCTTTTCATACTGTTCATGGGTCTCTCAAGGCAAGAATACTGAAGTGGTTTGCCATTCCCTTCTCTGGTGCACCACGTTTTGTCAGAACTCTCCACTATTAACCATCTTTCTTGGGTGACCCTACACAGCATGGCTCATAGTTTCATTGAGATAGACAAGGCTGTGAGCTGTGGTCCTTGTGATCAGTTTGGTTAGTTTTCTGTGATTGTGGGTTTCCTTCTGTCTGCCCTCTGATGGATAAGGATAAGAGGCTTATGGGAGATGCTTGATGGGAGAGACTGACTGTGGGTCTTGTTCTGATGGGTGGGGCCAAGCCCAGTAATTCTTTAATCTAATTTTCTCTTGATGGGTGGAGCTGTGTTCCCTCCTGTGTTTTTTTTTTTTTCCTGAGGCCAAACTATGGTAGGGGTAATGAAGGTAATGGGGACCTCCTTCAAAAAAGTCTTGTTTCCCCAGTCTTGTGGAAGTTCTGTTGTCAAATTCTCTGGAGGTTCTCAGTCCCTTTGCCAGATCCCCAGGTTGGGAAATCTGTTGTGGTTCCTAGAACTTTCTTAACATTGGAATAATTTCTTTGGTATAATTGTTCTGCAGTTTCTGGGTCGTCTGCTCGGTGGCTTTATGGTGGGGCTAATGGTAACCTCTTCCAAGAGGGCTTAAGCCACACTGCGTGACACAGGTCTGCTGCAGCCAGAACCCCTGTCTCTGTGGTAGGTCACTGTTGACCCCTGCCTTGCAGGAGACACTCAAACACTCAAAATTAGTTATGGCTCAGTATCTGTGGAGTCTCTGGGTCCTGATGCACACCAACTTAGACAGCATATTAAAAACCAGAGACACTACTTTGCCAACAAAGGTCTGTTTATAGTCAAAGCTATGCCTTATCCAGGAAATGGAAACCCAAGCCAGTATTCTTGTCTGGAAAATCCCATGGATGGAGGAGACTGGTGGGCTACAGTCCATGGGGTTGCAAAGAATCGGACACAACTGAGCGACTTTCACTTTTCATGATTTTTCCAGTAGTCATGTACGGATGTGAGAGTCGGATTATAAAGAAAGCAGAGTGTCGAAAAATTGTGCTGGAGAAGACTCTTGAGAGTCCCTTGCACTGCGAGGAGATCAAACCAGTCAATCCTAAATGAAATCAGCCTTGAATATTCATTGGAAGGACTGATGCAGAAGCTGAAGTTCCAATACTTTGGTCACCTGATGCGAAGAACTGACTCACTGGAAAAGATCCTGATGCTGGGAAAGATTGAGGACAGGAGGAGAAGGGGACGATAGAGGATGAGATGGTTGGATGGCATCACTGACTTGATGGACATGAATTTGAGCAAGCTCTGGGAATTGGTGATGGACAGGAAACCTTGGCATGCTGAAGTCCATGGGGTCGCAAAGAGTCTGACATGACTGAGGAACTTACCTGACAACAAGTATCTTACTCATTTTTTAACATTCAATGGAAAAAAGAAAAGTGGGTAACCCAGAGGCTAAGTGACATGACCCTAAAAAAAAAAGCATCTCTTTCCAGGTTCTTGGGACTTGAGACTGTTTTTAGACTTTGATTCTTTAAGAGTTTGAATCTCAGGAAGGATCCTACAATACTAATGTAAGTGTACAAATCAGACAGTTATGTGCTGGAGTTAGGGAAAGTTTCAAATACTTTGAAAACTCCTGGACACAGGGTCAAATTCCTTTGATATCTAAGGATATGGAGAATCATAATGGCACACTTTTTCAACTGGACACATGTTACTGAACCAGACTCAGGCCACTCACCTGACACAAAGCAAAGCCAAAGTAGTGGCACCAGGTTGTTGTGAGAAAAAGAAAAAAAAGAAAAATACAATGTCAAGCAAGGGAATGAAAGACAAACCTCATAACCATTCAAACTTTGTCTCTGAGTTGGATTTTTTTTTTTTTTTTTGGAAAGTGGGAAGAATAAAGAAGCATTGTTTGTTCCTTCCTCTTATGACTTTTATGTGATATTTTTAAACCATAATTTTGGGAGTTAGAAAGTCTCTGGTTTACAGTTCTCTGGCTAGGTGGTCTATGGCTCTAAGGTCTCTTAGCTCCTCCTGGTTTGGAGAAAACACCCTGAGTTTTTCTGATGATGGTGATATCTATAATACCAATTTTAGTATATTAATAAAGTTATCAAAATACTAATTTTAGTCATCTGACACTGGTTGATTTGTGTTTAGTTAGCACTGAATTGAGATCAGAGAGTACAAAAAAGGGAATAAATTTTGTATTAAGTGATTAATTATAAATTCAGTGAAGTTAGTTTCAATATGGTGAAAGTGAAACAAAGTGTTAGTCACTCAGTCATATCTGACTCTTTGCAACCCCATGGACTGTAGCCCACCAGGTTCATCTGTCCATGGAATTCTCCAAGCAAGAATACTAAACTATGCACCCATTCTCTTCTCCATGAGATCTTCCTGACCCAGAGATCAAACCCAGGTCTCTTGCATTGCAGGCAGATTCTTCACCTTCTGAGCCACCAGGGAAGCCCTTCAATATGGAGTGCATGTAACAAATGGCATTGTGTCCAAGGTCTAATGCCTACAGTCTACATTAGTTCTGTAATCCATTCCATAGTCATTGTGTAGTTAGAATAGACATAATTTGTTGTTGGCACAAGGTTCTTGGCCTGTGGGATTAGAGTTATCATCATGGCAAAGGTAAAGTGGAAACCTCTATAATTTATTACCCCAGCCCTATCCAGGATAGTAAATTTAAGAAGCACATAAATAAACAAATAAAATATTATCTTTCCCTGAGATTATAGAATATATAGTCATTTTTAAGAATATCAAATTACAGTTTGGTCATATCTTATTTCATTCTCCAGACAGATCTGAGAGAATAAAAGTAGATTGCCACAACCATAACCACAGGGGCGGCAGCCGGGGGGAGCAACCCCACGTCCAAGGAGCCGTGGCTGTGCGGGTGCAGGAGGGCCTAGAGGAGCTATTCCACATTGAAGGTCAGGAAGGGCGGCAGTGAGGAGATACCCCTCATCCAAAGTAAGGAGCAATGGCTGTGCTTTGCTGGAGCAGCCGTGAAGAGATACCCCTGCCCAAGGTAAGAGAAACCCAAGTAAGACGGTAGGTGTTGCAAGAGGGCATCAGAGGGCAGACACACTGAAACCATACTCACAGAAAACTAGTCAATCTAATCACACTAGGACCACAGCCTTGTCTAACTCAATGAAACTAGGCCATGCCCATGGGGCACCCCAGGATGGGCAGGTCATGGTGGAGAGATCTGAAATGTGGTCCACTGGAGAAGGGAATGGCAAACCACTTCAGTATTCTTGCCTTGAGAACCCCATGAACAGTATGAAAAGGCAAAATAATAGGATACTGAAAGAGAAACTCCCCAGGTCAGCAGGTGCCCAATATGCTACTGGAGATCAGTGGACAAATAACTCCAGAAACAATGAAGGGATGGAGCCAAAGCAAAAAGAATACCCAGCTGTGGATGTGACTGGGGATAGAAGCAAGGTCCAATGCTGTAAAGAGAAATATTGCATAGGAACCTGGAATGTCAGGTCCATGAATCAAGGCAAATTGGAACTGGTCAAACAAGAGATGGCAAGAGTGAATGTCGACATTCTAGGAATCAGCAAATTGAAATGGACTGGAATGGGTGAATTTAACTCAGATGACAATTATATCTACTACTGTGGGCAGGAATCCCTCAGAAGAAATGGAGTAGCCATCGTGGTCAACAAAAGAATCTGAAACGCAGTACTTGGATGCAATCTAAAAAACCATAGAATGAACTCTGTTCGTTTGCAAGGCAAACCATTCAATATCACAGTAATCCAAGTCTATGCCCCAACCAGTAACACTGAAGAAGCCAAAGTTGAACGGTTCTATGAAGACCTACAAGACCTTTTAGAACTAATACCCAAAAAAGATGTCCTTTTCATTATAGAGGACTGGAATGCAAAAGTAGGAAGTCAAGAAACACCTGGAGTAACAGGCAAATTTGGCCTTGGAATACGAAATGAAGCAGGGCAAAGACTAATAGAGTTTTGCCAAGAAAATGCACTGGTCATAACAAACACCCACTTCCAACAACACAAGAGAAGACTTTACACACGGACATCACCAGATGGTCAACACCGAAATCAGGTTGATTATATTCTTTGCAGCCAAAGATGGAGAAGCTCTATACAGTCAACAAAAAAAGACCAGGAGCTGACTGTGGCTCAGACCATAAACTCTTTATTGCCAAATTCAGACTTAAATTGAAGAAAGTAGGGAAAACCACTAGACAATTCAGGTATGACCTAAATCAAATCCCTTATGATTATACAGTGGAAGTGAAAAATAAACTTAAGGGCCTAGATCTGATAGATAGAGTGCCTGAGGAACTATGGAATGAGGTTTGTGACATTGTACAGGAAACAGGGATCAAGACCATCCCCATGGAAAAGAAATGCAAAAAAGCAAAATGGCTGTCTGGGGAGGCCTTACAAATAGCTGTGAAAAGAAGAGAAGCAAAAAGCAAAGGAGAAAAGGAAAGATATAAACATCTGAATGCAGAGTTCCAAAGAATAGCAAGAAGAGATAAGAAAGCCTTCTTCAGCAATCAGTGCAAAGAAATAGAGGAAAACAACAGAATGGGAAAGACTAAATATCTTTTCAAGAAAATGAGAGATACCAAAGGAACATTTCATGCCAAGATGGGCTCTATAAAGGACAGAAATGGTATGGACCTAACAGAAGCAGAAGATATTAAGAAGAGATGGCAAGAATGCACAGAAGAACTCTACAAAGAAAGAGCTTCACGACCCAGATAATCATGATGGTGTGATCACTGACCTAGAGCCAGACATCCTGGAATGTGAAGTCAAGTGGGCCTTAGAAAGCATCACTATGAACAAAGTTAGTGGAGGTGACAGAATTCCACTTGAGCAATTCCAAATCCTGAAAGATGATGCTGTGAAAGTGCTGCACTCAATATGCCAGCAAATTTAGAAAACTCAGCAGTGGCCACAGGACTGGAAAAGGTCAGTTTTCATTCCAATCTCAAAGAAAGGCAATGCCAAAATGCTCAAACTACCACACAATTGCACTCATCTCACACGCTAGTAAAATAATACTCAAAATTCTCCAAGCCAGGCTTCAGCAATATGTGACCCGTGAACTTCCTGATGTTCAAGCTGGTCTCAGAAAAGGCAGGGGAATCAGAGATCAAATTGCCAATATCTGCTGGATCATGGAAAAAGCAAGAGAGTTCCAGAAAAACATCTCTTTCTGCTTTATTGACCATGCCAAAGCCTTTGACTGTGTGGATCCCAGTAAACTGTGGAGAATTCTGAAAGAGATGGGAATACCAGACCACCTGATCTGCCTCTTGAGAAATCTGTACGCAGGTCAGGAAGCAACAGTTAGAACTGCACATGGAACAACAGACTGGTTCCAAATAGGAAAAGGAGTACGTCAAGGCTGTATATTGTCACCCTGTTTATTTAACCCATATGCAGAGTACATCATAAGAAACGCTGGGCTGGAAGAAGCACTAGCTGGAATCAAGATTGCCGGCAGAAATATCAATAACCTCAGATATGCAGATGACACCACCCTTATGGCAGAAAGTGAAGAGGAACTAAAAAGCCTCCTGATGAAAGTAAAAGTAGAGAGTGAGAAGGTTGGCTTAAAGCTCAACATTCAGAAAACGAAGATCATGGCATCTGGTCCCATCATTTCATGGGAAATGGATGGGGAAACAGTGTCAGAGTTAATTTTGGGGGGCTCCAAAATCACTGCAGATGGTGACTGCAGCCATGAAATTAAAAGACGCTGACTCCTTGGAAGGAAAGTTATGACCAACCTAGATAACATATTGAAAAGCAGAGACATTACTTTGCCAACAAAGGTTTGTCTAGTCAAGGCTATCGTTTTTCCTGTGGTCATGTATGGATGTGAGAGTTGGACTGTGATGAAGGCTGAGCGCGAAAGAATTGATGCTTTTGAACTGTGGTGTTGAAGAAGACTCTTGAGAGTCCCCTGGCCTGCAAGGAGATCCAACCAGTCCATTTGGAAGGAGATCAACCCTGGAATTTCTTTGGAAGGAATGATGCTAAAGCTGAAACTCCAGTACTTTGGCCACCTCATGCTAAGGGTTGACTCATTGGAAAAGACTCTGATGCTGGGAGGAATTGGGGGCAGGAGGAGAAGGGGACGACAGAGGATGAGATGGTTGGATGGTGTCACAGACTCGATGGACATGAGTCTGAATGACCTCCGGGAGTTGGTGATGGACAGGGATGCCTGGCGTCCTGCGATTCATGGGGTCGCAAAGAGTCAGATACGACTGAGCAACTGGTCTGATCTGATCTAATCTGATCTCAAATTGCAGGCACTATATGGTGCCTTTGCTAGTGAAGTTAGCATAGCTTTTATTGAATATGTTTTCTTTGTTTATCTCCCTTTATAGAAAAAAATGATCAGAAATATTTTATGTTCACATGGAATAGACAACAATATATATTATATAAGAATAAGAGTATGCTGACTATTTCACCCTCTATATTAGTCAAATCCAAAGGCATCTGAACTGCCTAGTCATCCTGTAGAATATCACATTGACCCTCTCTATGTACAAGTCAAAGTTTGTGGGAGATAAAGCATATGCAGATTCACTGAAAATACTAGTAATTTTTTTTTTTTTTTTTTTTTAGTAAATCAGCAGTCAGAGTCATGTTGACACATCCCTAAAAAAAAAAAAAAAAAAATCAGCATATTTTGTACTTCTCACCATGAAGAGGAAGTACATGCCTGATAGTCTTTTCTTTAGGTTCTGGAGGTGGCACATCCACACCCAGGAATACTGCTCCAAATAATATTTTGGGCCATAAAAAAAGCTACTGACATTGTGTGACATCCAGAGAAAGAAAGAAGTCTGCATCAGGCCTGTGCATGTATTCTCAGTTGTTCGTTCGTGTCTGACTCTTTGTTATACCATGGACTGTAGCCTGCCAGGCTTCTCTGTCCATGGAATTCTCCAGACAAGGATACTGGAGTGGTTTGTCATTTCCTCCTCCAGGGAATCTTCTTGATCCAGGGATTGAACCTGCATCTCCTGCACCTCCTGCATTGGTTGGTGGATTCTTCACAATTGAGCCACCTGGGAAGCTTTGCACAGGGCCAGGAAACAGTAAAAGCCACACTAATGCCTAACTGCTAAACTCTAATAGTAATTGTCATGTTCAAAATATAAATAACAGGAAAATATTCTGTGTAGTTTATGAACAACTCTGATGGAAAAACCAAATGTGGGCGCCTGTCAGCAAGCAGTATTAATCTGTCAGCTCCTTCATAGATGCCTCAGCTTCAGAGAGCTACTTCTCCTAAGGTTCACTCTTAGCTCCTCCCCAAAGGGCACACAATCCATATCAAGTAATGAATTGATACAAGGGTATAATCCAGGACAATTTAGGATTTTTCAAGGCTGCCATTAGGCTTCCATTGTACGACAACTTTGCCTCAGATTTGGTTTCCTGGTGAATTCCACCCAGAATAATTCTGTGGATTTTTTCCCCCCCCTAAATTCTTAAGATAGCTGATTACTTTAATACTAAGACAAATTAACAGAAAACCCATGATTAATTTACAGCAAACTCAATTTTGTTAATTACAAATAAACCGAATTTTTCATGCATCAGACTTTGTTTTATTAATATTTAAGATATTTGCATCAAGATTCCTTTGCAAAATTGGCCTGTTGTCTTACAAAAATTATCTGTGTTACATTTGAGATCTAAGTATTTTTAAACTTATAAAGTGAGCTGTAAGAGTACTCTCTTTTCCTATTCTTGGGAAGAGTGTGATATTTCATTATTATACGTTTTATATTATTAATAAAAATATTGATAAATTATTTTTACTTAATTATTGCTTTTTATGTTTGGCATAATTCATTGAAAACTCATCCTGATCTAGAATATTACTTAGAGTATTTTTAGTATTATTTGTATATTACTTCTGCTACCCATTCTGTATTTAATTTTGCAAGAAATTATTTCTAGAAATTTGTTCATTGCCACTTAATAGTTCAAATGTAACTACATGCAGTTCTTTTGTAATTATTATTATATTTCAGTGTCTATGGTATCTATAACTCTTTTTATGACTGATGTTCAGCTGCCCTTTTTATTTTCTTAACTTTCTTTTTTGTCTTTCAAATTACAAAAATATGATAACACAGTTATAGGAGACTTGGAAAATACAGAACAAACTTACATATAGTTTCATTACATATTACAATTGTTCATGCTAAGTAGATAAATTAAGAATTTTGGTTGGACTTTTAATATCAAACTCTCAGAAATTAATAGAATGAATGTACAGAAAAGTAGAACACAGTAGATCTGAAAAGCATTATGAACAAATTTGACATGACTAAGATTTATATAATTTTGACACAACAATAGGATACGCAATTCTTTTCAAGTTCCCACAGACTAAAAACTAAGAGACTCTGGCATGTATCCAGAGATATAAGACCAGGTGGAGAGGTGGGTGGTCCTAAGATGATGGAGGAATAGGATGGGGAAACCACTTTCTCCTCCACAAATTCATCAAAGGGACATTTGAATGCCAAGTAAATTCCACAAAACAACTTCTGAATGCTGACAGAGAACATCAGGCACCCAGAAAGGCAGCCCATTGTCTTTGAAGAGAAGTAGGACAAAATATTTTTAAAAAGATAACAAGAAAGGCAAAAGAGGTAGGGATGGAGATCCATCCAAGGGAAGGAGTCTTAAAAAAGAGAGACGTTTCCAAACACCAGGAAACACTCTCTCTATCGGGTCTGTGGCTAGCCTTGGAATCTCAGAGTACAAAATAACCAGGAGAAAAACATAAATAAATAATTAAAACCCACTGATTACATGCCTAACTGCAACTTCCAGCAGAGCAGCAGCCCAGATGCTCGCATCCCCTACTAGCAAGCAGGGGATTGACAGGGAGGCGCGGGCTGCATTGCTTTGGGTAAGGACTGGGCCTGAATGCCCTGAGGGCGATCTGAGGGAACTAGCTTGAGATAGCAACCCAGATGGTGGGATAGCTATCCTGTGAAAAGCCCTAACCTAAGACACCACCAGGCCCACTCACAGAACAAAAGACTGAGCAGAGCTAGCCAGCTGTGGACTGGCCCATCCCCTGCCAGAGAGAGGAAGGCGAGGGCAGCCAGAGCCAGAAGAGGGCAATCGCTGCCCCAGAGAGGCATCCTGTACCAAACTGCAAGCAGACTTCATTGTTAACCAAGACTTCTTGGGATTCTGTTCAGTTGATATTTGCTGGGAGGCTCACAGCCAGAGATCAGCTCCCCAGAAGAGACACACGGCACACCTGAGAAGGCATGCCCATTGTACACCCAGAAAACTGAGTGGCTGGGACAGGGGAGGTGATAAGTTGCAGCCTTCAACTGGGGCGACTGTGCTCGCCAAGCACCTGGTCACCTGAGATGCTCAGATCTGGGACAGGCACAAAACACAGGCCCAACCAGGTCTGCACCTTTATGGAGTACAAGAGAAACTGAACCCTAAAAGCTTAGACGTGGGGAGTGAATTAAACCCAGGACCTGCATCAGACAGTTCCCAGCAGAGCAACCTAGAGACTGAGCAGTGTAGACTGGAAAAGCTCACACGCTGTGAGCGAAGGCAAACCCAATGTGGCTGAATCACTGTGAGTACATGCCAGTGATATTTGTTTGCAGTGTTCCTCCCTTCCCACAGCACGCCTGAACAAGTGAGCCTAAAAAAAGTGACCACCACCGCTATCCTTATGTCAGGGCAGAAATCAGACACTGAGTTCAATTCAGTTCACTTGCTCTGTCGTGTCTGACTCTTTGCGACCCCATGAATCACAGTACGCCAGGCATCTCTGTCCATCAACAATTCCCGGACTTCACTCACACTCACATCCATCGAGTCCGTGATGCCATCCAACCATCTCATCCTCTGTCGTCCCCTTCTCCTCCTGCCCCCAATTCCTCCCAGCATCAGTCTTTTCCAAGAGTCAACTCTTCACATGAGGTGGCCAAAGTATTGGAGTTTCAGCCTTAGCATCATTCCTTCCAAAGAAATCCCAGGGTTGATCTCCTTCAGAACGGACTGGTTGGATCTCCTTGCAGGCCAAGGGACTCTCAAGAGTCTTCTCCAACACCACAGTTCAAAAGCATCAATTCTTCAGTGCTCAGCCTTCTTCACAGTCCAACTCTCACATGACCACAGGAAAAACCATAGCCTTGACTAGACGGACCTTTGTTGGCAAAGTAATGTCTCTGCTTTTGAATATGCTATCTAGGTTGGTCATAACTTTCCTTCCAAGGAGTAAGAGTCTTTTAATTTCATGGCTGCAGTCACCATCTGCAGTGATTTTGGAACCCCCAAAAATCAAGTCTGACATTGTTTCCATTGTTTCCCCATCTATTTCCCATGAAGTGATGGGACCGGATGCCATGATCTTCATTTTCTGAATGTTGAGTTTTAAGCCAACCTTCTCACTCTCCTCTTTCACTTTCATCAAGAGGCTTTTTAGTTCCTCTTCACTTTCTGCCATAAGGGTGGTGTCATCTGCATATCTGAAGTTATTGATATTTCTGCTGGCAATCCTGATTCCAGCTTGTGTTTCTTCCAGTCCAGCGTTTCTCATGATGTACTCTGCATGTAAGTTAAATAAGCAGGGTGACAATATACAGCCTTGACGTACTCCTTTTCCTATTTGGAACCAGTCTGTTGTTCCATGTTCAGCTCTAACTGTTGCTTCCTGACCTGCATACAGATTTCTCAAGAGGCACATCAGGTGATCTGGTATTCCCATCTCTTTCAGAATTTTCCATGGTTTATTTTGATCCACACAGTCAAAGGCTTTGGCATAGTCAATAAAGCAGAAACAGATGTTTTCTGGAACTCTCTTGCTTTTTCCATGATCCAGCAGATGTTGGCAATTTGATCTCTGGTTCCTCTGCCTTTTCTAAAACCAGCTTGAACATCAGGAAGTTCACGGTTCACATATTGCTGAGAGACCAGCAAACAGAAGAAGCTAAAATAAACAGAGGGAACAGCTTTGGAAGTGACAGGTGCAATAGATTAAAACCCTGTACTTAACACCGACTACATGGGAAGGGGACTACAGACCTTGAGAAGTACAAGCCGGACCAAGGAACTATCTGAAAATGAACTGACACCACACTGTCCACAACAGCTCTAGAGAAAGTCCTAGATATATTTTTACTATTATCATTTTTTTAATTTAATGTTTTTTATTTTAAGTCCCCTATTACTCCTTTTAATTTTTTTTTTATATCCTATTACCTTACCAAAAAAAAGACCTATTTTTAAAAACAAACTTTATATATATATATATATATATATAAAAAAAATAATTTTGTGACTTTGTGTTTTTTTTTTTTTTAATATTGCATTTTTGAGAATCTAACCTCTACTCTAATTTTTTTTTTTAATCTTTGCTTTTTGGTATTTGCTATCAACTTTGTACCTTTAAAAGCCCAATCTTCAGTACCCATTTTTACTTGGAGCATGTTCACTGGCCTGATTGCTCTCTCCCCCTTTTTTACTCTCCCTTTTCTCCACCAGGTCGCCTCTAGCTCCCCCTCTCCCTTTTCTTCTCTTCCCAACTCTGTGAATCTCTTTGTGTGTTCTGGGCTATGGAGAACATTTAGGGAACTGATTACTGGCTGGATCTCTCTCTCTCCCTTTGATTCCCCCTTTTATCCTCTTGGCCACCTCTGTCTCCTTCCTCCCTCTTCTCTTCTCCGTGTAACTCCATGAACATCTCTGAGGGATCCAGGCTGTGGAGAACATACAGGGAAGTGATTATTTGGCTAGCTTGCTCTCTCCCCTTTTGATCCCCCCTCTTCTCCTCCTGGTCACCTCTATCTCTCTCCTCCATCTTCTCTTCTCCATGTAACTCTGTGTACCTCTCTAGGTGTCCCTCACTGTGGAGAAACTTTTCATCATTAACTTAGATGTTTTCTCATTGGTGCTGTATAGATGGAGAAGTCTTGAGGCTACTGTAAGTATAAGACTGAAAACCGGAGGCAGGAGGCTTAAGTCCAAATCCTGAGAACACCAGAGAACTTCTGACTCCAGGGAACATTAATTGATAGGAGCTCATCAAATGCCTCCAACCCACAGTGAAACCAAGCACCATGCAAGGGCCAACAAATTCCAGAGCAAGACATACCACGCAAATTCTCCAGCAACACAGGAACATAGCCCTGAGCTTCAATATACAGGCTGGCCAAAGCCACACCAAACCCACTGACATCTCAAAATTCACTACTGAACACTTCATTGCTCTCCAGAGAGAAGAAATCCAGCTGCACCCACCGGAACACGGACACAAGCTTCCCTAAGCAGGAAACCTTGACAAGCCACCCATCCAACCCCAACCACAGTGAGGATATTCCTCCACAATAAAGAGGAACCACAAACTTCCAGAATACAGAAAGGCCACCCCAAACACAGCAATATAAACAAGATGAAAAGGTAGAGAAATACCCAGCAGGTAAAGAAACAGGATAAATGCCCACCAAACCAAAGAAATAAAAAGAGATAGGTAATCTATCTGATAAAGAATTCTAAATAATGATAGTGAAAATTATCCAAAATCTTGGAAGCAAATTGCAGTTACAGCAAATAGCATGGAGACAAGGATCGAGAAGATGCAAGAAAGGTTTAACAAGGATCTAGCATCAAGGAATAAAAAGATTCAATACATAATGAATAATGCGTTAATGAGATAAAAAACACTCTGGAGGAACCAAGAATAGAATAACTGAGGCAGAAGAAAGGGTAAGTTAGGTAGAAGATGAGCTCAGTTCAGTTCAATCACTCAGTCCTGTCCAACTCTTTGCAACCTGAAGAATGGCAGCACGCCAGGTCTCCCTGAGCATTACCAACTCCTGATTATCTTGGTCGTGAAGTTCATTTTTGTACACTTCTTCTGTGTATTCTTGCCACCTCTTCTTAATATCTTCTGCTTCTGTTAGGTCCTACCATTTCTGTCCTTTATCGAGCCCATCTTTGCATGAAATATTCCCTTGGTATTTCTAATTTTCTTGAAGAGATCTCTAGTCTTTCCCATTCTGTTGTTTTCCTCTATTTCTTTGCATTGATTGCTGAAGAAGGCTTTCTTATCTCTTCTTGCTATTCTTTGGAACTCTGCATTCAGATGTTTATATCTTTCCTTTTCTCCTTTGCTTTTTGCTTCTCTTCTTTTCACGGCTATTTGTAAGGCACCCCAGACAGCCATTTTGCTTTTTTGCATTTCTTTTCCATGGGGATGGTATTGATCCCTGTCTCCTGTACAATGTCACCAATCTTCGTCCATAATTCATCAGGCACTCTATCTTTCAGATCTAGTCTCTTAAATCTATTTCTCACTTCCACTGTATAATCATAAGGGATTTGATTTAGGTCATACCTGAATAGTCTAGTGGTTTTCCCTACTTTCTTCTATTTAAATCTGAATTTGACAATAAGGAGTTTATGATCTGAGCCATAGTCAGCTCCTGGTCTTGTTTTTGCTGACTGTATAGAGCTTCTCTATCTTTGGCTGCAAAGAATATAATCAATCTGATTTAAAGGTTGACCATCTGGTGATGTCCATGTGTAGAGTCTTCTCTTGTGTTGTTAGAAGAGGGTGTTTGCTATGACAAATGTCGTCTCTTGGCAAAACTCTATTAGCCTTTGCCCTACTTCATTCCATATTCCCAGACCAAATTAGCCTATTACCCCAGGCATTTCTTGACTTCCTACTTTTGCATTTGAGTCCCTTATAATGAAAAGGACATCTTTTTTGGGTGTTAGTTCTAAAAGGTCTTGTAGGTCTTCATAGAACCATTCAACTTCAACTTCTTCAGCATTACTGTTTGGGGCATAGACTTGGATTACTGTGATATTGAATGCTTTGCCTTGGAAACGAACAAAGATCATTCTGTCGTTTTTGAAACTGCATCCAAGTACTGTATTTCAGACTCTTTTGTTGACCATGATGGCTACTCCATTTCTTCTAATGGATTCCTGCCCACAGTAGTAGATATAATGGTCATCTGAGTTAACTTCACCCAATCCAGTCCATTTTAGTTCGCTGATTCCTAGAATGTCAGTGTGCACTCTTGCCATCTCCTGTTTGACCACTTCCAACTTGATTTGATTCATGGCCCTGACATTCCTGTTTCCTATGCAATATTGCTCTTACAGCATCAGACCTTGCTTCTATTACTAGTCACATCCACATCCGGGTATTCTTTTCACTTTGGCTCCATCCCTTCCTTCTTCCTGGAATTATTTCTCCACTGATCTCCAGTAGCATATTGGGCACCTACCATTATGGGGAATTCCTCTTTCAGTATCCTATCACTTTGCCTTGTCATAGTCTTCATGGAGTTCTCAAGGCAAGAATACTGAAGTGATTTTCCATTCCCTTCTCCAGTGGACCACATTCTGTCAGACTTCTCCACCTTGACCCGCCCATCTTGGGTGACCCCACATGGCATGGCATGGCTTAGTTTCATTGAGTTAGACAAGGCTGTGGTCCATGTGATTAGATTGACTAGTTTTCTGTGATTACGGTTTCAGTGTGTTTCCCCTCTGACAACACCTACCATCTTACCTGGGTTTCTCTTACTTTGGACATGGGGTATCTCTTCATGGCTGCTCCAGCAAAGCGGAGCTGCTGCCCCTTGCCTTGGATGAGGGGTATCTCCTCACTGCCGCCCCTCCTGACCTTGAATGTGGAGTAGCTCCTCTCAGCCCTCCTGCACCCAGGCAGGAGTAACAATACTCATATCAGGTAAAATTTACTATAAAACAAAGGCTGTGAAAAGAGTCAAAGATGGACACTACATAATGATCAAAGGATCAATCCAAGAAGAAGATAACACAATTATAAATATATATGCACTCAACATAGGAGCACCACAATATGTAAGACAAGTGCTAACAAATATTAAAGGGAAATTAACAGTAACACAATAATAGTCGGAGACTTTAATACCCCACTCACACCTATGGATAGATAAACTAAACAGAAAATTAACAAGGAAACACAAACTTTAAATGATACAAAAGACCAGTTAGACCTAATTGATATAGGACATTTCACCCCAAAACAATGAATTTCACCTTTTTCTCAAGCATACACGGAACTTTCTCCATGATAGATCATATCCTGGGCCATAAGTCTAGTCTTGGCAAATTAAAAAAAAAAAAAAATGAAATCATTCCAAGCATCATTTCTGACCACAATGCAGTAAGATTAGATATCAGTTACAGGAGAAAAATTTTAAAAATTCCAACATATGGAGGATGAACAACACACTGCTGAATAACCAACAAATCACAGAAGAAATCAAAAAAGAAATAAAAGTATGCAAAGAAATGAATGAAAATGTAAACACAAAAACCCAAAACCTATGGGACACTGTAAAAGCAGTGCTAAGGGGAAGTTTCATAGCAGTACTGGCTTACCTCAAGAAACAAGAAAAAAAGTCAAATAAATAACCTAACTCTGCACCTAAAGCAACTAGAAAAGGAAGAAATGAAGAGCCCCAGAGTTAGTAGAAGGAAATAAATCATAAAAATCAGGGCAGAAATAAATACAAAAGAGACAAAAGATATCATGTCAAAAATCAACAAAGCCAAAAGCTGGTTCTTTCAGAAGATAAATAAAGTTGACAAACCCTTACCCAAACTCATCAAGACACAAAGGGATTCAAATGTATTCTTTTTAATGGCTGAGTAATATTCCATTGTGTATATGTACCATCAGTTCTAATGAGGTGGATGAAACTGGAGCCTATTACACAGAGTGAAGTAAGCCAGAAAGAAAAACACCAATACAGTATACTAATGCATATATATGGAATTTAGAAAGATGGTAACAATAACCCTGTATATGAGACAGCAAAAGAGACACTGATGTATAGAACAGTCTTTTGGACTCTGTGGGAGAGGGAGAGGGTGGGATTATTTGGGAGAATGGCATTGAAATATGTATAATATCATATATGAAATGAGTCGCCAGTCCAGGTTTGATGCACGATACTGGATGCTTGGGGCTGGTGCACTGGGATGACCCAGAAGGATGATATGAGGAGAGAGGAGGGAGGAGGGTTCAGGATGGGGAACACATGTATACCTGTGGTGGATTCATTTTGATATATGGCAAAACCAATACAATATTGTAAAGTTAAATAAAATAAAAATTTTTAAAAAAGAAACAAAGGGAGAAAAATCAAATCAACAAAATTAGAAATGAAAATGGAGAGATCACAATAAACAACACGGAAATACAAAGGATCATAAGAGACTACTATCAGCAACTATATGCAAATGAAATGGACAACTTGGAAGAAATGGAGAAATTATTAGAAAAGTACAACTTTCCAAACTGAGCCAGGAAGAAATAGAAAATCTTAACAGACCTATCACAAGCATGGAAATTGAAACTGTAATCAGAAATCTCCCAGCAAACAAAAGCCCAGGACCAGACAGCTTCACACCTGAATTCTACCAAAAATTGAGAGAAGAGCTAATACCTACCAATTCAAACTCTTCCAGAAAATTTCAGAGGAAGGTAAACTTCCAAACCCATTCTATGAGGCCACCGTCACTCTAATACCAAAACCTGACAAAGATGCCATAAAAAAAGAAAACTACAGGCCAATATCACTGATGAACATAGATGCAAAAATCCTTAACAAAATTCTAGTAAGCAGAATCCAACAACATATTAAAAAGATCATACATCATAACCAAGTGGGCTTTATCCCAGGGATAAAAGGATTCTTCAATATCCACAAATCAATCAATGTAATACACCACATTAACAAATTGAAAAATAAAAACCATATGATTATCTCAGTAGATGCAGAGAAAGCCTTTGACAAAATTCAACATCCATTTATGATAAAAACACTCAAGAAAGTAGAAATAGAAGGAACATACCTCAACATAGTAAAATCTATATATGACAAACCCACAGCAAACATTATCCTCAATTGTGAAAAATAGAAAGCATTTCCCCTAAAGTCAGGAACAAGACAAGGGCGGCCACTCTCACCCCTAATATTCAACATAGTTTGGAAGTTTTGGCCACAGCAATCAGAGCAGAAAAAGAAATAAAAATAATCCAGATTGGAAAAGAAGAAGTAAAACTCTCACTGCTTGTAGATGATATGATCCTCTACATAGAAAACCCTAAAGACTTCACCATAAAATTACTAGAGCTAATCAATGAACATAGTAATGTTGCAGGATATAAAATCAACATAGAGAAATCCTTTCCATTCCTATACACTAACAATGGTAAAACAGAGAGAGAAATTAAGGAAACAATTTCATTCACCATTGAAACGAAAAGAATAAAATACTTACGAATATATCTACCTAAAGAAACAAAAGACCTATATATAGAAAATTATAAAACACTGCTGAAAGAAATCAAAGACGACACAAATAGATGGAGAAATATAACGTGATCATGGATAAAAGAATCAATATAGTGAAAATGAGTATATTACCCAAAGCAATCTATAGATTCAATGAAATCCCTATCAAGATACCAATGGTATTTTTCACAGAGCTAGAACAAAGAATTTCACAATTTGTAGGGAAATACAAAAAAAAACTCAAATAGCCAAAGTAATCTTGAGAAAGAAGAATGGAACTGCAGGAACCAACCTGCCTGACTTCAAGATCTACTACAAAGCCACAGTCATCAAGACAGTATGGTACTGGCACAAAGACAAAAATATAGATCAATGAAACAAAATAGAAAGCCCAGAGATAAATCCATGCACCTATGGACACCTTATCTTTGACAAAGGAGGCAAGAATATACAATGGATTAAAGACAATCTCTTTAACAAGTGGTGCTGTGAAAATGGTCAACCACTTGTAAAGAATGAAACTAGAACACTTTCTAACACCATACACAAAAATAAACTCAAAATGGATTAAAGATCTAAACATACCACCAGAAACTATAAAACTCCTAGAGGAGAACATAGGCAAAGCACTCTCTGACATACATCACAGCAGGATCCTCTATGACCCACCTCCCTGAATATTGGAAATAAAAGCAAAAATAAACAAATGGGACCTAATTAAACTTAAAAGCTTCTGCACACAACAAAGGAAACTATAAGCAAGGTGAAAAGACAGCCTTCAGAATGGGAGAAAATAATAGCAAATGAAGCAACTGACAAACAACTAATCTCAAAAATATACAAGCAACTCCTGCAGCTCAATTTCAGAAAAATAAACGACCCATCAAAAAGTGGGCCAAAGAACTAAACAGACAGTTCTCCAAAGAAGACATAGAGAAGGCTAATACATACATGAAAAGATGCTCAACATCACTTATTACCAGTGAAATTGGAGTAAAGGGAACCTTCTTATACTGTTGATGGGAATGCAAACTATTACAGCCACTATGGAGAACAATGTGGAGATTCCTTAAAAAGCTGGAAATAGAACTGGCATATGACTCAGCAATCCCACTGATGGGCATACACACCGAGGAAACCAGAACTGAAAGACACACATGTATCCCAATGTTCACTGCAGCACTGTTTGTAATAGCCTGGACATGGAAGCAACGTAGATGTCCATCAGCAGATGAATGGATAAGAAAGCCATGGTACATATACACAATGGAATATTACTCAGCTATAAAAAGAATACATTTGAATTAGTTCTAAAGAGGTGGATGAAACTGGAGCCTATTATACAGAGTGAAGTAAGCCAGAAAGAAAAACACCAATACAGTATGCTGCTGCTGATGCTAAGTCCCTTCAGTTGTGTCCGACTCTCTGTGGCCCCATAGACAGCAGCCCATCAGGCTGCCCTGTCCCTGGGATTCTCCAGGAAAGAACACTGGAGTGGGTTGCCATTTCTTCTCCAACACATGAAAGTGAAGTCACTCAGTCATGTCCAACTCTTCATGACCCCATGGACTGCAGCCTACCAGACTCCTCCACCCATGGGATTTTCCAGGCAAGAGTACTGGAGTGGGTTGCCATTGCCTTCTCCCTAATACAGTATACTAAAGCATATATATGGAATTTAGAAAGATGGCAACGATAACCCTGTATGCAAAACAGCAAAAGAGACACAGATGTATAGAACAGTCTTTTGGACTCTGTGGGAGAGGGCGAGGGCAGGATGATATAGGAGAATGGCATTGAAACATGTCAATTATCATATGTGAAATGAATCGCCAGTCCAGGTTTAATGCATGATACAGGGTGCTCAGAGCTGGTCCACTGGGATGACCTAGAGGGATGGGATGGGGAGGGAGGTAGGAGAGGGGTTCAGGAAGGGGAACACATGTATACCCATGGTGGATTCATGTCAATGTATGGCAAAACTAATAAAATATTGTAAAGTTAAATAAATAAATAAAACTGAATAAAAAAAAGACCAGGTGGAGAAATTTCATGGTCTAAAGTTACTGAAATCATAGTCTGTTCTCATATTATTGTGCAGTTATATTATTGATCAATATCAAAAAATATTTGAATAACCCATATATTTTCAAGTGCAGTATGACATTTACCAACAAAGATCTTTGACTTAGCCATTGAAAGCCTCAATTAAGTTAAAAGATTGAAAGGACATCGAGGGTGATTGCAGAGAAGAAAGCATTCAAATGAGAAATTAATATTAAAAAACCCCATGTATTTTGAAATTAAATGTCCACTTTTAAATGAAGGGTATATCTAAAAGACCATAAGCAGACAAATTAGAGAATATTTGTAATAGAATAAAAATGAAAAGAGAATTTACCAGAATCTGTTGTATGCAGCTGAAGCTGCTCAATACAATTAAATACAATGTGGAGTCTTTAATAAGGTATGAAAACAAATAATGAACACTATCTTAAATTTTGTGAGCTTTTAACAAAATCTGTACTGTTAATAATACTTTATCAATTAATAATAATGTATCACATTATTTCCTGTTTTTTAAGCAACATATTTCTTTATATTCTCAAAATTGGGTTAAAAGTTTCAAGACTCCTTCAATTTTATTAATCACTAAGATAATAAACTTTCTATACTTTTAGCAGTAATACTAGATGACAAAATACAAGGAAGTATAACAAAATTTTGAGTGAATATATATTAGAAATATATATTCTATTCATACTAAGTAGAACAAGTGGAATTAAAATGTTATAAATTTTTTAGCTAGCCCAAATTTGTAAATTTTGTAAAATATATATTTTATATATAGTATTTTCTACTATGATTGATAAAGGCTTGAGAAAGCTCAGGAACAACAGCAAAAAGACAGACGGAGAAACTGAAAAACATAAGCTAAATGAAATGGGAGCACTGGATATGAAGTAGAAACAGTTTGCACTGTTTCCCCATCTATTTGCCATGAAGTAATGGGACCAGATGCCATGATCTTCGTTTTCTGAATGTTGAGCTTTAAGCCAACTTTTTCACTCTCCTCTTTCACTTTCATCAAGAGGCTTTTGAGTTCCTCTTCACTTTCTGCCATAAGGGAGGTGTCATCTGCATATCTGAGGTTATTGATATTTCTCCCACCAATCTTGATTTCAGCTTGTACTTCTTCCAGCCCAGAGTTTCTCATGATGTACTCTGCATAGAAGTTAAATAAGCAGGGTGACAATACTTACACTTGACGTACTCCTTTTCCTATTTGGAACCAGTCTGTTGTTCCATGTTCAGTTCTAACTGTTGCTTCCTGACCTGCGTATAGGTTTCTCAAGAGGCAGATAGGTGGACTGGTATTCCAATCTCTGTCAGAATTTTCCACAGTTTATTGTGATCCACACAGTCAAATACTTTGGCATACTCAATAAAGCAGAAATAATTATTTTTCTGGAACTCTCTTACTATTTTGATGATCCAATGGATGTTGGCAATTTGATCTCTAGTTTCTCTGCCTTTTCTAAAACCAGATTGAACATCTGGAAGTTCATGGTTTTTGTATTGCTCAAGTCTGGCTTGGAGAATTTTGACCATTTCTTTACTAGTGTGTGAGATGAGTGCAATTGTGTGGTGATTTGAGCATTCTTTGGCTTTGAGATCGAAATGAAAACTGACATTTTCCAGTCCTGTGACCAGTGCTGAGTTTTCCAAATTTGCTGGCATATTGAGTGCAGCACTTTCACAGCACCTTACATGAATATAAAATAGCTTTGGGGGTCATTTTCTGTTTTTTCCTATAATTGTAAATTGCCAAGATTTTTCACCAAATTATTTTGATACAGATGACCTAAATTTTCTAAATATAAAATGATTCTTGCTTTAGAATAACTTATTGTTGTGTACAGGAGATTCCCAGAGGCCCAATATCTATCTGGAGTTGAGCTCTGGTTTAGACTAAAAGGAACATCTAACATATAAGAAAAAATAAGCAGGAGAAGAGTCTCTCAGTTACCTGGCTCTTCAAACAGAAATTCTAATCAATAAACACATACATTATATTCAGGTTTTTCTTCCATATTATTTTTGGTGGAATACTATTGATGCTTTAATTTTTCTCTGTCCAAAAATTCCATTCTCAATTTTTGTTTTCATTATTCAGGAAATACTTAAAATTTTTCATCTATTCATGACACTCTGTTCCCCACATGAATTAATATTTAAGACGTATATTATTTATATTTTTCTTCATACATATATGCATATATATACACGTATTAAAACATATATTTTTATATGTGCATGAACATATGCATTTGCTTTCAAAGAACCAGACCCCCTAAAGTAAGCACAACTCTCTACAACTGCAATTTTTATTTAACACCTTGACAATTTTATATTCAGAAAAATATCAATTTATGAAATATGTATTAGACTAAATCAAACCACTGATAACTTCTTTATTATACAGTATTTAAGACTTGGATAAGGTGTCTGATTCTGAGTCACATCATGAACTTTAACAACAAACCTCATTACTTAATTTTTCAACTGATATTTATGTTGAATTTTGACTGTGTAACCTTCAGCAGAAATTTCGACTTACAATAAAATCTTATAGTATTTAGGAGGACTAAATCAAGGCAGTTCAGATTAATTTAAAAAAGAGTGTTTATCTGCACTTATGGAAATTTTTAATGAGTCACATTTTAAGACAATAAATGCCACCAGGGATTTCTTTTATATATAGTCTCATTTATCCAGGTATTGATAGAATTTTGATGTCTTTTTCCTCTTATTAAAATTCAGGTATAATGACTTTTTGTAGAATCATGGTACTTAATCTAGGCATACAAAGTATTTATTAAAGAATATTGAGTTTCAGAAATGTGAAGTAAGACCACAATGAGAATCACATGACTCTTGTCCAAATGACTATTTTAAACAAAACAATAAATAGCAATCATATTAGCAAGAAAGTGGAGAAAAGGAAATCTTTGTAGGCCTTGTTCAGTTAAGTTCAGTGACTCGGTCGTGTCTGAATCTTTCCGATGACCCCATGAACTGCAGCACGCCAGGCCTCCCTGTCCATCACTGACTCTCGGTGTTTACCCAAATTCATGTCCACTGAGTTGGTGACACCACTAAGTATCTCATTCTCTATCGTTTCCTTCTCCTCCTGCCCTCAATCTTTCCCAGCATCAAGGTCTTTTTCAATGAATCAGTTATTTACATCAGGTGGCCAAAGTATTGGAGTTTCAGCTTCAACATCAGTCCTTCCAATGAACACCCAGGAATGATCTCATTTAAGATGGACTGTTTGGACCTCTTTGCAGTCCAAGGGACTCTCAAGAGTCTTCTCCAACACCACGGTTAAAAGCATTAATTCTTCGGTGCTCAGCTTTCTTTATAGTCCAACTCTCACATCCATACATGACTACTGGGAAAAACATAGCCTTGACTAGACGGAACTTTGTTGACAAAGTAACGTCTCTGCTTTTTAATATGCTGACTAAGTTGGTCATAACTTTCTAAGGAGTAAGCATCTCTTAATTTCATGGCTGCAGTCACCATCTGCAGTGATTTTAGAGACCCAAAAAATACAGTCAGCCACTGTTTCCGCTGTTTCCTCATCTATTTGCCATGAAGTGACGGGACCAGATGCCATGATCTTAGCTTTCTGAATGTTGAGCTTTAAGCCAACTTTTTCACTCTCCTCTTTCACTTTCATCAAGAGGCTCTTTAGTTCTTCTTCACTTTCTGACATAAGGTTGATGTCATCTGCATATCTCAAGTTATTGATATATCTCCCAGCAGTCTTGATTCCAGCCTGTGCTTCTTCCAGCCCAGTGTTTGTCATGATGTACTCTTCATATAAGTTAAATAAGCAGGGTGACAATATACAGCCTTGATGTACTCCACTCCCAATTTGGAAAAAGTCTATTGTTCCATGTCTAGTTCTAAATGTTGCTTCCTGACCTGCATATAGGTTTCTCAAGAGGCAGGTTAGGTGACCTGGTATTTACATCTCTTTCAGAATTTTCCACAGTTTATTGTGATCCACACAGTTAAAGTCGTTGGCATAGTCAATAAAGCAGAAATAGATGTTTTTCTGGAACTCTTGCATGTTCGATGATCCAGTGGATGTTGGCAATTTGATCTCTGCTTCCTCTGCCTTTTCTAAAACCAGCTTAAACATCTGGAAGTTCATAGTTCATGCATTGCTGAAGCCTTTCTTGGAGAATTTTGAGCATTACTTTACTAACAAATGAGATGAGTGCAATTGTGCAGTAGTTCAAGCATTCTTTGGCATTGCCTTTCTCAGGGACTGAAATGAAAACTGAACTCAGTTCAGTTCCTATGTCCACTACTGAGTTTTCCAAATTTGCTGGCATATTGAGTGTAGCACTTTCACAGCATCATCTTTTAGAATTTGAAATAGCTCAACTGGAATTCATCACCTCCCACTAATTTATTCCTACTGATGCTTCCTAAGGCCCACTTGATTTCACGTTCCAGGATGTCTAGCTCTAAGTGAGTGATCACACCATCATGACATCTGGATTGTGAAGATCTTTTTTTTGTACAGAGGAACCAGAGATCAAACTGCCAACATCCGCTGGATCATGGAAAAAGCAAGAGAGTTCCAGAAAAACATCTATCTCTGCTTTATTGACTATGCCAAAGCCTTTGACTGTGTGGATCACAATCAACTGTGGAAAATTCTGAAAGAGATGAGAATACCAGACCACCTGACCTGCCTCTTGAGAAATCTGTATGCAGGTCAGGAAGCAACATTTAGAACTGCACATGGAACAACAGACTGGTTCCAAATAGGAAAAGGAATACATCAAGGCTGTATATTGTCACCCTGCTTATTTAACTTATATGCAGAGTGCATTATGAAAAACGCTGGACTGGAAGAAACACAAGCTGGAAGCAAGATTGCCAGGAGAAATATCAATAACCTCAGATACGCAGATGACACCACCTTTATGGCAGAAAGTGAAGAGGAACTAAAAAGCCTCTTGATGAAAGTGAAAGTGGAGAGTGAAAAAGTTGGTTTAAAGCTCAACATTCAGAAAACAAAGATCATGGCATCCAGTCCCATCAGTTTATGGGAAATAGATGGGGAAACAGTGGAAGCAGTGTCAGACTTTATTTTTTTGGGCTCCAAAATCACTGCAGATGGTGACTGCAACCATGAAATTAAAAGATGCTTACTCTTTGGAAGGAAAGTTATATGCCAACCTAGATAGCATATTCAAAAGCAGAGACATTACTTTGCCAACAAAGTTCCATCTAGTCAAAGCTATGGTTTTTCCTGTGGTCATATATGGATGTGAGAGTTGGACTGTGAAGAAGGCTGAGCACTGAAGAATTGATGCTTTTGAACTGTGGTGTTGGAGAAGACTCTTGAGAGTCCCTTGGACTGCAAGGAGATCCAACCGGTCCATTCTGAAAGAGTTCGGCCCTCGGATTTCTCTGGAAGGAATGATGCTAAAGCTGAAACTCCAATACTTTGGCCACCTCATGTGAAGAGTTGACGCATTGGAAAAGACTCTGATGCTTGGAAGGATTGGGGACAGGAGGAGAAGGAGATGGCTGGATGGCATCACTGACTCGATGGACGTGAGTCTGAGTGAACTCTGGGAGTTGGTGATGGACAGGGAGGCCTGGCGTGCTGTGATTCATGGAGTCACAAAGAGTAGGACTGAGCGACTGAACTGAACTGAACTTCTGTGTATTCTTGCCACCTCATCTTAATATCTTCTGCTTCTGTTACGTCCCTACCATTTCTGTCCTTTATTGAGCCCATCTTTGCATGAAATGTTACTTTAGTATCTCTAATTTTCTTGAGAGCTCTAGTCATTTCCATTCTTTTGTTCTCCTCTATTTCTTTGTAATGATCACTGAGGAAGACTTTATTATCTCTCCTTGCTATTCTCTGGAACTCCACATTCAAATGGGTCTATGTTTCCTTTGCTCCTTTGCATTTTGCTTCTCTTCTTTTCACAGCTATTTGTAAGGCCTCCTCAGAGAGCCATTTTCCTTTTTTTGCATTTCTTTTTCTTGAGGATGGTCTTGATCCCTGTCTCCTGTACAATGCCACGTATCTCCATCTATAGATCGTCAGGCAGTTTGTCTATCACATCTAGTCCCTTAAGTCTATTTTTCACTTCCTCTGTATTATGTAAGGGATTTGATTTATGTCATACCTAAATGTTCTAGTGGTTTTCCCCACTTTCTTCAATTTAAGTCTGAATTTGGCAATAAGGAGTTTATTATCTGAGCCACAGTCAGTTCTCAGTCTTGTTTTTGCTGATTGCATAGAGCTTCTCCATCTTAGGCTGAAAATAATATAATCAATTTTATTTCACAGTCGACCATCCAGTGATGTCCGTGTGCAGTGTCTTTTCTTGTGTTGTTGGAAGATGGTATTTCCTATGACCAGTGCATTCTCTTGGCAAAACTCTATTAACCTTTGGCCTGCTTCATTCTGTACTCCGAGGCCAAATTTGCCTGTTACTCCAGGTGTTTCTTGACTTCCTACTTTTCATTCCAGTCCCATATAATGAAAAGGATCTTTTTGGAGTGTTAGTTCTAGAAGGTCTTGTAGATCTTCATAGAACCATTCAACTTCAGGTTCTTCACCATTACTGGTCAGGGCATAGCTTTGGAATACAGTGATATTGAATGGTTTGCCTTGGAAACGACCAGAGATCATTCTTTCATTTCAGAGATTGCATCAAGTACTGCATTGTGGTGGCTCAGATGTTAAAGTGTCTGCCTGAAATGCGGGAGACCTTGGATCAATCCCTAGGTTGAGAATATCCCCTGGAGAAGGAAATGGCAACCCACTCCACTATTCTTGCCTGGAGAATCCCATGGACGGAGGACCCTGAGGGGCTACAGTCCACGGGGTCGCAAAGAGTCAGACACAATTGAGAGACTTCACTTTCACTGTACTGTGGACTCTTTTGTTGACTATGATGGCTACCTCATTTCTTCTAAGGGATTCCTGTCCACAGTAATAGATATAATGCTCATCTGAGTTAAATTCACCCATTGTAGTCCATCTTAGTTCACTGATTCCTAGAATGTTGACGTTCACTCTTACCATCTCCTGTTTGACCACTTCCAATTTGCCTTGATTCATGGACCTAACATTCCAGGTTCCTATACAATATTACTCTTTACAGCATCAGACCTTTCTTCTATTATGAGCCACATCCACAACTAAGTCTTGTTTTTTGCTTTTTCTCCA
Organism: Bos mutus; assembly: GCF_027580195.1. Lineage (NCBI taxonomy): Eukaryota > Metazoa > Chordata > Mammalia > Artiodactyla > Bovidae > Bos > Bos mutus. The sequence continues at coordinate 41,312,699 of NC_091628.1, read as the reverse complement.
TCCCTTTATTCTTTCTGGAGTTATTTCTCCACTGATCTCCAGTAGCATATTGGGCAGGTACTGACCTGGGGAGTTGATCCTTCAGTGTCCTATCTTTTTGCCTTTTCATACTGTTCATGGAGTTCTCAAGGCAAGAATACTGAAGTGGTTTGCCATTCCCTTCTCCAGTGGACCATATTCTGTCAGATCTCTCCCCCATGACCTGGCCATCTTGGGTGGCCCCACATGGCATAGCTTAGCTTCATTGAGTTAGACAAGGCTGTGATCTATGTGATCAGATTGGCTTGTTGACTGTGATTGTGGTTTCAGTCTGTCTGCCCTCTGATGCCCTCTCTCAGCACCTACCGTCTTACTTAGGTTTCTCTTACCTTGAATGTGGGGCATCTCTTCATGGCTACTGCAGCAAAGTGGAGCTGCTGCTCCTGACTTTGGATGTGGGGTACCTCCTTTCAGCTGCTCCGGGGCTGTGCAGCTGCCATTCCTGGGCTTTTTTATTGGGAATATAATTTTGCAGAGACTATGGGAAATTGTATGGAGATTTCTCAAAAAATTCAAGACACAGCTACCATAAAATTCATAAATTTTACTGCTGGTTATTTATTCATAGGAAATAAGAACATTGATTATAAATGATATATGCACCTCTATGTTTGCTGCAGCATTATTTACAAAAGCCAAGATATGAGAATCAATGTACAATGGAATATTATTCAGCCAGAAAAAGCATCTACTTCTGTTTCATTGGCTACTCTAAAGCACTTGACTATGTGGATCACAAAAAACTGGAAAATTCTTAAGAGAGGGGAATACCAGAACACCTTACATGTCTCTTGAGAAATTTGTATGCAGGTCAAGAAGCAACAGTTAGAACTGGGCATGGAACAATCAACTGGTTCCAAACTGGGAAAGGAGTATGTCCAGGCTGTGTATTGTCAACCCTGTTTAGTTAACTTATATGAAGAGTACATCATGCAAAATGTTGGGCTGGTTGAAGTACAAGTCAGAATCAAGATTGCTGGGAGAAATATCAATAATCTCAGATATTCAGATGACACCACCCTTATGGCAGAAAGCATAGAAGAACTAAAGAACCTACTGATGTAAGTGAAAAAGGAGAGTGAAAAAGCTGGCTTAGAACTCAACGTACAAAAAACGAAGATCATCCCATTGGGTCCCATGACTTCATGGTAAAGAGATGGGGAAGCAATGGGAACAGTGACAGACTTTATTTTCTTGGGCTCCAAAATCACTATAGATGGTGACTACAGCCATGAAATTAAAAGATGCTTGCTCATTGGAAGAAAACCTATGAGAAACCTAGACAGCATAGTAAAAAGCAGAGACATTACTTTTCCAACAGAGGTTCATATAGTCAAAGCTATAATGTTTCCAGTAGTCATGTATGGATGTGAGAGTTGGACTATAAAGAAAGCTGAGCACTTGAAGAATTGATAGTTTTGAACTGTGGTGCTTAAAATTCTCTTGAGAGTCGCTTGGACTTCAAGGAGATCCAACCAGTCAATCCTAAAGGAAATCATTCCTGAATATTCATTGAAAGGACTGATGCTGAAGCTGAAGCTCCAATACTTTGGTCACCTGATGTGGAGAACTGACTCATTGGAAAATCCTCTGATTCTGGGAACGGTGGAAGGTAAGAGGAGAAGGGGGTGACAGAGGATGAGATGATTGGATGGCATCAGTGACTTGTTGGAAATGAGTTCAGCAAACTCCAGGAGTTTGTGATGTACAAGAAAGTCTGGCATTTGGAATAAGATGGACAGGGCTGAGCAACTGAGCTGAACTGAACTCAGCCACAAGAAGGAATGATATCTTGCCATTTTCAACGACGTGGATGATTCTAGGGTTTGTTATGTGAAGTGAAATAAATCTGACATAGAAAAACAAATACTTTTTCACTTATATGTGGAATCTAAGAAACAAAACAAACAAACTTAACAAAACTGAAACAAAGTTACAGATACAAAGAACATATAGGTAGTTGCCAGAGGGAGGAGAGGTAGAAGGAGGAAAGAAATAGCTGAAGGAGAGTAAGAGATATAAATTTCAGTAGGAAAATACGTGAGGATATGAAACATACAGTGTATAGAATATCTCCAGTAACTAAATAATATTGTCATATGGTAACATATAACTACACTTATCATAATGATCATTTTGAAGAGTATAGAAATATCAAATTACTGTGATGTATAATAGGGACATAGTGTTGTTGTGAATTAATAATACTTAAAAAATAAACCAAAGAAGCTCAGAAAAAGAGATTGGATTTGTGATTACCAGAGTTGTGGGATATTGTCAACAACTATGTAACATTTTTGTATGGTGACTTATTATAACTAGGATTATCATGTGATTGAAGAAGGAAATAGCCCACTCCAGTATTCTTGCCTAGAGAATCCCATGGACAGAGGAGTGTGGCATAGGGTCGCAAGAATCGGATACGACTTAGTGACTAAACCAACCACCACCATCATGGTGATCATGTTGAAACGTATAGAAATATAGAATCAGAATCATGTTGTTGTGCAACATCAACTAACATAGTGTTGTTGGTGGTAATTTAACTTTAAAAGCAAAGAAATTCACAGAAAAAGAGATAAAATGTGTGGTTACTACAGGCAGGGAATTTGAGAGTGGGACATGGATGAAGGCAGTCAAAAGGTACAAAGAACCAGAAGTAAGAAAAATAAGTACTAAGCATGCAATGTTAACATGATAAATATAATTAATGCTTCTCTAATATGAAAATTGCTAAATTAGAAAGTCCTGAGTTCTTATCACAAAGAAAATATATATATATATTTTTTTCTATTTCTTTAATTTTACACTAAAATTATTGTGATAATAATTTTATTCTTTGTATACATCAAATTGTTACATTATACATCTTAAAATAATACAAACTTGTGTTGTCAATTATATTTCAATAAAACTGGATTTAAAAAATCTGAAATAGGATTTCTATGGGTTGGTAAAAGGTTATTTGATCGAGTTTTAGAGAAATTTTTTATGAGACAGTTAACCTCAACTAATTTTGTAGAAGTGTTTCATCTGCCACATATGAGGAATAAAATATTGGATGCATGAAACAGGGCACTCAAAGCTGGTGCACTAGGACAACCTGAGGGATGGGATGAGGAGGGAGGTGGGAATGGGTTTCAGGATGGGGGACACATGTACATCCATGGCTGATTCATGTCAATATATGGCAAAAATCACTACAATGCTATAAAGTAATTAGCCTCCAACTAAATAAATAAATAAATTTTAAAAATGAGATTATTCAAAAATACTTGGTATTTTTTAATTAAAAAAACAATTTGACAGTGATATATGTTTCCTAAAGACAAAAATCAAGTGTCCAGTCTCTTCTTCTTTCATTTCTTAAAATATTAAAATATACATCTTTATTTTATACCTTAGACTTTAACCTTTCATTAACTTTTACAAAACATAGAACATTTTTCCCAATATTTTGAAGTGATAGTTTTCAATTGTTAAGGATAATTTCAAATAACACAATAAATACTAATCTAACTCAGAAGTAACATCTGTATGCAGGTCAGAAGCAACAGTTAGAACTGGACATGGAACAACAGACTGGTTCCAAGTTGGGAAAGGAGTATGACAAGGCTGTATATTGTCACCCTGTTTATTTAACGTATATGCAGAGTACATCATGAGAAATGCTGGACTGGATGAAGCGCAAGCTGGAGTCAAGATGGCTGGGAGAAATATCAATAACCTCAGATATCCAGATGACACCACCCTTTTGGCAGAAAGTGAAGAGGAACTAAAGAGACTCTTGGTGAAAGTGAAAGAGGACAGTGAAAAAGTTGGCTTAAAACTCAACATTCAGAAAACGAAGGTCATGGCATTGAGTCCCATCACTTCATGGCAAACAGATGAGGAAGCAATGGCAACAGGGACAGACTTCATTTGGGGGCTCCAAAATCACTGCAGATTGTGACTGCAGCCATGAAATTAAAAGAGGTTTGACCCTTGGAAGAAAAGCTATGACCAACCTAGACAGCTTATTAAAATACAGAGAAATTACTTCGCCAACAAAAATCTGTCTAGTCAAAGCTTTGGTTTTTGCAGTAGTCATGTATGGATGTGAGAGTTGGACTATAAAGAAAGCTGAGTGCTGAAGAACTGATTCTTTTGAACTGTGGTGTTGAAGACTGCTGAGAGACTTCTCAGGGACTGAAAGGAGATCCAACTTCCATCCTAAAGGAAATCAGTCCTGAATATTCATTGGAAGGACTGATGCCGAAACTTAATGCTGGGAAAGATTGAAGGCGGGAGGAGAAGAGGATGACACAGGATGAGATGGTTGGATGGCATCATCGACTCAATGGACATGAGTTTGAGTAAAAATATTTAAACACTAGCTATTAATTAATAAAAAGGTAGATGTTCCTTATATATAAAAAAAAATCTTAGAAAAATGGATATTTTTCTTTTTAGTTTTTTGTTTTTATTTTGTGTTTGATAGACACATAGATATATTACTCAGAGTAACTCTTTTAGCTCTAGGCTAGAATCTTAATTTCTGTGTCCTAAATAATTAGTATTTGAGCAGTATTAGTGTATAAACATTGGTAATAAGTTGATAAAAGTTGGTTTATTTTCTACAGGCTTTCTATTATGCCTTAACCTTGTGAAAATTTGAGATGCTTTGACAGGTATCTGTATGTCATTTTTTTTTCTCCCAGTTCAGCTAGGTAGCAGCTTAATCCAGTATCAGTTTGTTTTATAAAATCTTAGTAAGTTTTCAAAAAACATAGCTTTATAAATATACAAAAGAACTACTTGACTTTCGTTTTAATTTTTTTTTCTTTAGTAAGGGTGATATAGTACTAGATAGAACTATGAATATTAAGTTAGAACAATTTAAATTAAAATATCTTTATAACATAAGGTATATAAAAGAGAATAAGGTAAAGTTTCTGCTTACATTACACATGCAGTTTTGCTTATTATATAATCAAGTGTATATCTAAAATCTACGACATTGCAATGAACATTTAGGAGTATACAGAGACTGGTATTAGCACATGTAAGTGAAGGACAAAATACAAGGAGCAAAGTAATAAAAGTGACTATTTTGCTTGGAGAATAGCAACAGGAGACTATAACTAGGCTCTTGACACTTGTAGTGTGAGACATTTTTACTCTTTTCAGTGTTAATCAATAATTTGGATAGATTTTAATGTTCTTTAAAATTCAAAATTTATAATATAAGCATCTAAACAGTATGCAATTTCAAGTGCCTCACTGCCTCATGTAATCTAAGAAACTAATTGTGCCTTCAGTAATGTGCATTGACATCTACAGACATCACTGCAGTGAACACATCTGCTTATAAGACAGGTGGTGCTATCAGCTTATATATGGGGTAGGATCAAGATAATATTTTGACTCTATTAAAATACAGCAATGGACAATTTGTTCTGCAAAATAGTTTCCATATTTTTAAAAAGTTATGTTCTAATGGACCTTATGGTATAATGGGTGAAATGTTGAAAATGTTAAGAGTAATTAAGAAAAATGATAGTTTTAAATATCATCAAAGGAAATACATCTTTCTTCCTACAATTTTCTCTTTCCATTTCTCCCTTACTTTTAAATATCATCTCTGTTTTCAAATTATTTAGGATAGTACTTGTAAAAGGGTAGAATAATTTTGAGGTAATTTGACATATCCTCTTGTTAAACTTGCTATTGGCTATTTTCTTATGTATGCTGCTGCTGCTGCTAAGTCGCTTCAGTCGTGTCTGACTCTGTGTGACCCCAGAGATGGCAGCCCACCAGGCTCCCCTGTCCCTGGGATTCTCCAGGCAAGAACACTGGAGTGGGTTGCCATTTCCTTCTCTAATGCATGAAAGTGAAAAGTGAAAGTGAAGTCTCTCAGTCGTGTCCGACTCTTAGCAACCCTATGGACTGCAGCCTACCAGGTTCCTCCATCCATGGGATTTTCCAGGCAAGAGTACTGGAGTAGGGTGCCATTGCCTTCTCTGTTCTTATGTATAGTTCCATTTAAATTGTGTCTATTTTTTTCTACAACTTAAATGGGCCAAAATTCAGGTAAATAGCCAAGAGGTGTCTGCTTATGAGGGGAATATCTTACTTTATTTTCAGATTGTTTTCATCTCATTTCATGAAAACTTTTTTGGTTGATGCTACATATGCAGTCTTATATAAATTCAAAATAAAACTATAATGAGAAGTCACAGAGCAATTTATCCTTTCATTATTAGTTAATTATACCAGTTAATCCATGAATTAAAGAAAGTTTTGCTTTATTCTTTAATATAAATATTAAAAGCATGCATTTTAAAATTATCATATTTTATAATAGCTATTTTAGCAATTTGGAGTCCTTGGCTTTGATGAAAATATAATAACATATTTCAGACAGATTTGCAACTAGTACAGACACTTAAAAAATTTTTTTAACCAAATTTTTAAAGTTCATATAAGATTAAAAAAATCTAACTTGAAAAAATACAAGGTACTATCACCAAAATGTTATGAAGTATCAGGCAAAATTACCAAATTCAGTAACAAAATTAATTGTTTTTAATTGAAAACCACAGGAAATTTAGTAATAAGCAACTAAGGAAATAAAGTTTTATAACAGTGTTGCTTATTTCATTAAATGTTGATTATCAGTTACTAAAAGGTACAATATAGAGGAGTGGACAAAATGACTGAATAGGAAGACTGATCACACCCCTCCCACAGGCACACATTACAACTATTTATAGAGCAACCATTAATGAGAACAACCTGAAGACTAACAGAAAAGATCTTCTACAAATAAAAATATAAAGAAGGAACTACAATGAGACAAGTAGGTGGGTGGAAACCCAGTGAGGTCAAGATTCATACCCTTGGAATGGTGATCCACAAGTGGGAGGACGATTATCATTTTAGCAATTCTCCCCAAAGAGTGAGGGGTCTGAGCCCCACATCAGTTTCCCCATTCTGAGGGCCCTGCATCTGGAAAATGAGCCTACAGAACAGCAGTTTCTGAAGGCCCAGAGGACTCACCTTCAGGAGAGCCAGTTCAGTTCAGTTCAGTCACTCAGTCATGTCCAACTCTTTGAGACCCCATGAATCGCAGCATACCAGGCCTCCCTGTCCATCACCAACTCCCAGAATTCACTCAGACTCACGTCCATTGAGTCATTGATGCCATCCAGCCATCTCATCCTCTGTCATCCCCTTCTCCTCCTGCCCCCAATCCCTCCCAGCATCAGAGTCTTTTCCAGTGAGTCAACTTTTTGCATGAGGTGGCCAAAGTACTGAAGTTTCAGCCTTAGCATCATTCCTTCCAAAGAAATCCCAGGGCTGATCTCCTTCAGAATGGATTGGTTGGATCTCCTTGCAGTCCAAGGGACTCTCAAGAGTCTTCTCCAACACCACAGTTCAAAAGCATCAATTCTTCGGCAGGAGAACCAAAGAACTATAAAAAGTAGAAATTCTACTCTTAAGCACACAAAATTTCACATGTTTGAGATCCAGAGAAGAGTTAGAAATCTGAAAGGACCCTGAATTAGATACATGTTCTGGTCTTGGAGAGCTTCCTATAGAAGTAGGAAGGCACTGGGACTCACTCTGAGTAAATGCTAACGGCAGCTGTTGTAAGGGCACTGGTGTTGGAAATTGCCATTTTGGAATTATTCTGCTAGCTTGTAAGTGTTAAGACCTGACCCTACCCACCAACTGGTCAAAATCAGTCTTGGTACACCCCCAGCCAAGTGGCTAGCCAGGCAAAGACACATTTCCACTTGCTAGTAGACCACTTGCCCTAAGAACCCCTTGACTACTGATTACCCCAGGACCTTGCTCCACTCACCAGAGAGCTCAGGACTTGTCTCAAGTGACCAGTGGATTAGCACTAGCTCAAAGACCAGTAGTCCTGTAGCCAGTCACCCCAGGACACAATTCTGACCATCAGTAGACCAGCATTAACTCAGGAACTCCTGGAGCTCTGTAGCCACCTTCCTCATTATTAAGCCATGCTCACCAGCAGGTCTGCACCAGGGCTTGGACTTCCTAGGCCATAGTGCCAACTTTGCCAAGGCTCAACTCCACCCAGTAATGACTGGCAGCCTCTAGAATAAGCAAGGCTTGACAACAAACTAGATCAGGGGCTAATTACATCCAATAACACACTCACTTTAGTCCACCCAACACAATAGAAGGGCCCAAACGGTCCACATGGAGGCCACCCCTAGAACATAGAACTTTTGTAACTACAACTAATGCACTGCTGGGTTCCACAGTATGTCAAATAACATGGCAAAGAAATGTAATTAAACTACCGAATATGTAGAAATAAAAACAAAGAATTAGGCAACATGAAAAGACTGATGAATTTTTCCAAAAGAAGGAACAAGATACAATCGCAGAGGAAAAACTAAGTAAAGTGGAGATAAGCAATCTACTTAATAAATAGTTAAAGGTAATGACCATAATGATGCTCAAAGAACTTGGGAGAAGAATATATGAAGTTATAAGTTTCTAACAATAAGCTAGAAAATATAAAGAGGAATGAAAGAAAGCTGAAGAATACACTAGCTGAAATTAAAAAAAAAAACAAACTAGAAAGAACTGAGAATAAATGAGATGATACAAAAAAACAAATTAGCAAACTAGAAGAAAGAGTAGTAGAAACAATTGAAATTGAGCAAAAAGAAGAAGAAAACTTAAAAATGAGAACAGTTTAAGAAATCTCCTGGCCAATATTAATTGTACTAGCATAACTTAAAAATGAGAACAGTTTAAGAAGTCTCCTGGACCATATTAATTGTACTAGCATGCATGTTCGGAGAAGGCAATAGTACCCCACTCCAGTACTCTTGCCTGGAAAATCCCATGGACGGAGGAGCCTGGTGGGCTGCAGTCCATGGGGTCGCTAAGAGTCAGACACGACTGAGCAACTTCACTTTCACTTTTCACTTTCATGCACTGGAGAAGGAAATGGCAACCCACTCCAGTGTTCTTGCCTGGAGAATCCCAGGGATGGAGGGGCCTGGTCGGCTGCCGTCTATGGGGTTGCACAGAGTCAGACACGACTGAAGTGACTTAGCAGCAGCAGCAGCATTCATGTTATAGGGGGATCCCAAAAGAAGAAGAGTGAGTGAAAGGGACAGAGAACATTTTTGAAGACATAATAGCAGAAAACTTTCCTAACCTGATAAAGGAAACAGGCATCCAACTCAAAGGAGCACAGAATTCCAAATATAGCCAACCCAAAGAGGACCACACCAAGACACACTGTAAATAAAATGGAAACAATTAAAAATAAAGAGAGAATATTAAAATTAGCAAAGGCAAAGCAACAAGCTATATGCAAGCACATTTCCATAAGGCTCCCAGGTGACTTTTCAGCAGAAACTCTGCAATTTTGAAGGGAGTGGTATATATATTTAAAGTGATAAAAGGAAAGTACCCACTATGAAGAAGACTATACCATCAAAGCCATGATTCAAATTTGAAGGAGAGAGAGTCTTTTATAAACTAAAAAGATAAAAAAGAAAATTAGCATCACAATAAGATCTTTATAAGAAATGTTAAAGGAATTTTTATAAGCAGAAAAGAAAATTAGAAATATGAAATTTCTAGATTTCAGCTAGAAATATGAAAATTACAATAGGAAAATTATCTCCCTGAGAAAGGTAAATATAAAATAAAAGTAGTAGATCAATCATGTATAAAGCTAGTAGAAAGGCTAAAAGACAAAATTAGTAAAATAATTTATATCCACAATAAATAGGGATAGATAAAACAAAAATGGAAACTGTAATGTCAAAAATATTAACATGTGTGGGGAGTAGAATGAATGTTTCTTGAAATGCATTCAAGCTTGAGTGATGAGAAACAATATAAATGCATATGCATATATATGTAAATATGTATATAAAACACCTATATTTTAGTTGCTATGGAGATATATACATATATATATACAGCTATATGTAAAACATATATATACACATATATTTATTATATGAATTTTATTATTTTGACTAGATTCATCAAGAAAAGAGATAGGTCCCAAATAAATATATTCAGAAGCAAGAAAGGAACATTTACACCTGACACTACAAGATTACAAGATTACTTTGAATAATTATACATCAATAAAATAGAAAACCTATAAAAATAGATAAATTCCTAGAAATACATGCAATCCTCCAAGATAGCATAAAGAAGATATAGGAAATATGAAAAGACAAATTATTAGTAATGTAATTCAATCAGAAATAAAAATAACTTTCAGCAAACAGGATCCAAGCTGACCATAGTGCTTCACAGGTGAATTCTATGAATCATTTAAAGAAGATTTCACATCCATTCTTCTCAAACTATTGCAAAATGTTGCAGAAGAAGAAGTGTCTCAGAACTTACTTTATGAGATCAGCATTATCATGATAACAAAACTAGATAAAGATGTCACAAAAATACATACAGGCCAATATTACTGATAAACGTATGTATAAAAATTCTCAACAAAATATTAGCAAACAGAATTTAAAAGTACATTAAAAGTATCATACAACATGATCAAGTGGCATTTATGTAATATCTGCAAATCAGTCAATGTGATGCACCTAATTAACAAACTGAAGAATAAAAAAAATGTAATCATCTCAGTAAAAAATCTTCTGAACAAACTCAACATCCATTCATGTTAAAAACTCTCAATAAAGTGGATATGCAGGAAACATACCTAAACAAAATAAAGGTCATCAATGACAAGCCCAAAACTAACATCATGGTCAATTTTAAAAACCTGAAAGCATTTCCTCTAAAATTAGGAATAACACAAGGATGTCCAACTTCACTACATTTATTCAACAAGTTGTGGAAGTCCCAGTCACATCAATCAGGCAAGAGAAAGAAATAAAAGAAATCCAATTTGGAAAGAAAGAAGTAAAACCATCTTGTTTGCAGATGACATGATACTATATGTAGAAAATTCTGAACTACTAGAAAACTACTAGAGCTCATCAGTAAATTCTGACAAGTTGCAAGATGCAAAATTAATATAAAAGAAATCTGTTGTGTCTGTATGCATGGATGATGAACTAAGAAAAAGAGACATTAAGAAAACAATTTCATTTACAATTGTGACAAAGAATAAAATACCTAGGTATAAATCTAACTAGCCATTATAAATAATTCTAATATATGTTTGGAAGTGCAAGAGATCCTAGATAGCTAAAACAGTCTTGGGAAAGTAAAAATAAAAAAGCTAGTAGTATCACTCTGCTGATTTCAAACTATTCTACAAGGACACAGTAATCAAAAGAGTATGGTACTGAGACAAAAGTGGACAGATAGATCAATGGAACAAAATAGAGAGTCCAGAAAGGAACTTATGATTATACAGTCAAATCATCTATGACAAAGAGTGCAAGAATATACAATAAGAAAAAAGAACCAGCTTTTTCAATAAATAGTGTAGAGAAAACTGGACAGCTATTTGCAAAAGAATCAACCTGGACTATTTTCCCACACCATATAAATCATAAACTCAAAATGTATTAAAAAATTAAATGTAAGCCCTGAAATCATGAAACATCTGGAAGAAAACTTAAACAGTATACACTTTGATATAAATATTAATATTTTGTGGATATATGTGCTCACAGAAGTGAAATAAGAGCAAAAATAAGGAAATGAGACTACAAAAAATTAAAACTTTTTGGACAGGCAAGGAAACTATCAATAAAACAAAAAAGAGACTTCTAAATATTTTAAAATGTTTTAATATTTACAACTGATAGATCTAATAAGATGTTGTAGTCAAAATAATCAGAGAAAGTCTACAACTAGACATCAAAAATAATAATAATAATTAAAAATTGAACAGAGGACTTAAGTTGACATTTTTTCCAAAGATTTACCTGGGCACATGAAAAGATGCTCAACATCACCAGGCATCAGGGAAATAGAAAACAAAACCACAGTGAGATGTCACCTCACACCCATCATAATGACTATTATAAACAAAGACAATAAATAAATGTCTGTGAGATTATGGAGAAAATAGAACCTCAGGCACTGTTGGTGGGGATATAAAATGGCACAACCACTACAGAAAATGATATCAAGCTTCACCAGAAAATTAAAAATAGAGCCACCACAAAACCCAGCAATTCTACGCCTAGGCATTTATCAGAAGAAAATGAAAACACTGATTTGAAAAGATTTGTTGTTTAGTCTCTCAGTCATGTCTGACTCTGTGATCCCATGGACTGCAACGTGCAAGGCTTTCCAGTCTTTACTATCTCCTGGAGCTTGCTTAAACTCATGTCCATTTAGTCAGTAATGTCATCCAACCATCTCATCCCCTATTATCCCCTTCTCCTCATGCCTTAATTCTTTCCCAGAATCAGGGTATTCTCTAATGAGTCAGCTCTTCACTTAAGATGGCCAAAGTATTGGAGCTTTAGCTTCACCATCAGTCCTTGCAATGAATATTCAGGTCAGATTTCCTTTAGGATTAACTGGTTTAATTTCCTTGCAGTCCAAGAAACTCTCAAGAGTCTTCTTTAACACCACAGTTCAAAATCATCAATTCTTTGACACTCAGCCTTCTTTATGGTCCAACTCTCACATCCACACATGATACTGGAAAAACCATAGCTTTGATATACATACCTTTACAGTAAAGTAATGTCTCTGCATTATAAAATACTGTCTATGTTTATCATAGCTTTTCTTCCAAGGAGCAAGCATCTTTTAATGGTATGGCTGCAGTCACCATCTGCAGTGATTTTGGAGCCCAACAAAGTAAGGTCTGTCACTCTTTCCATTGTTTCCCATCTATTTGTCATGATGTAATGGGACTGGATGCCATGACCTTCGTCTTTTGAATGTTGAGTTTTAAGCCAGCTTTTTAATTCTCCTCTTTCACCTTTATCAAAAGCCTCTTTAGTTCCTCTTTGTTTTCTACCATGAGGGTGGTGTCATATGCATATCTGAGGTTACTGATATTTCTCCCGGCAATCTTGATTCCCGCTTGTGCTTCATCCAGCTCAGCATTTCCCATGACGTACTCTGCATATTTGATAAATAAGCAGGCCAACAATATACAGCCTTCTTTTCCCAATTTGGAACCAGCCCGTTTTTCCATGTCCTGTTCTAACTTGCTTCTTGACCTGCATACAGGTTTCACAGGAGGCAGGTAAGGTAGTCTGGTATGCCAATCTCTTTAAGGATTTTTCACAGTTAATAAACTGTTATCTCAATAATGATCCACACAGTCCAAGGCTTTAGTGTAGTCAATGAAGTAGAAGTAGATGGTTTTCTGATAGTTGTTTTGAAGCAGAAGTAGATGTTTTGAAAAGATTTGCATAATTCTATGTGGAAAAATCAAGAGAGTTCCAGAAAAGCAACTATTTCTGCTTTATTGACTATGCCAAAACCTTTGACTGTGTGGATCACAATGAACTGTGGAAAATTCTGAAAGAGATGGGAATACCAGACAACCTGAACTGCCTCTTGAGAAACCTATATGCAGGTCAGGAAGCAACAGTTAGAACTGGACATGGAATAGCAAACTGATTCCAAATAGGAAAAGGAGTATGTCAAGGTTGTATATTGTCACCCTGCTTATTCAATTTATATGCAGAGTACATCATGAGAAACACTGGGCTGGAAGAAGCACAAGCTGGAATCAAGATTGCCGGGAGAAACATCAATAACCTCAGATATGCAGATGACACCACCTTTATGGCAGAAAGTGAAGAGGAACTGAAGAGACTCTTGATGAAAGTGAAAGAGGAGAGTGAAAAAGTTGGCTTAAAGCTCAACATTCAGAAAATGAAGATCATGGCATCTGGTCCCATCACTTCATGGGAAATATATGGGGAAAACAATGTCAGACGTTATTTTTCTGGGCTCCAAAATCACTGCAGATGGTGACTGCAGCCATAAAATTAAAAGACACTTACTCCTTCAGAGGAAAGTTATGACCAACCTAGATAGCATATTCAAAAGTAGAGACATTACTTTGCCAACAAAGGTCCGTCTAGTCAAAGCTATGGTTTTTCCAGTGGTCATGTATGGATGTGAGAGTTGGACTGTGAAGAAAGCTGAGCACCCAAGAATTGATGCTTTGAACTGTGGTGTTGGAGAAGACTCTTGAAAGTCCCTTGGACTGCAAGGAGATCCAATCAATCCATTCAAAAGGAGATCAGTCCTGGGTGTTCTTTGGAAGGACTGATGCTAAAGCTGAAACTCCAATACTTTGGCCACCTCATGCGAAGAGTTGACTCATTGGAAAAGACCCTGATGCTGGGAGGGATTGGGGGCAGGAGGAGAAAGAGACAACAGAGGATGAGATGGCTGGATTTCATCACTGACTCGATGGACATGAGTTTGAGTGAACTCCGGGAGTTGGTGATGGACAGGGAGACCTCACGTGCTGCAATTCCTGGGGTCGAAAAGAGTTGAACACGACTTAGCGACTGAAGTGAACTGATGTTCACTACAGTATTATTTACAATAGCTAAGATATGGAAGCGTACTAGGTGCCCATTGATAAATGAAACAATAAAGAAGATGTGGTATAATATATGCAATGAAATATTATATAACCATAAAAGAGAATCAAATCTCACCCTTTGTGAAAACATGGATGCATCTAGAAGAAATTATACAAAATGAAATAAGTCAGACAGAGAAAAACAAATACTGTATGATTTCATTTATATGTTGGATATATAAATCAAAACAATGGACAAACAGAAACAGTCATAGATACAGACAACAGTTAGGAGATTGCCAGAGGGGAGGGTGGGTGAGGAGATAAGAGAATTATGTGACAGAAATCAAGAGGTACAAAAGTCCTGGGGAAAACAAAAATATGCCTGCAATGCAGGAGACCCAAGTTCAATTCTTGGATCGGGAACATTCCCTGGAGAAGAAATGGAAACCCACTTACTGCCTGGTGAATTCCATAGACAGAGGAGGCTGGTGGGCTACAGTCCATGGGTTGCAAAGAATCAGACATGACTGAGTGGCTAACACTTCACTTTCATGTATGAGGTAATTAATGTTCACTAAATTTGTGAACACTTCATGATATTAACATTTTACAAATGATGTGACATTTCATGATTATATAAATAAAATCATTATGCTATGCAGCTTAAATTTATACAATGCTTCATGTCAATATATCTCAATAAAATTGGAAGAATAAATGTTTTAAAATAGTAAATGGTTTTGGAAAAGATAATAGGTTTACAAAATAATGAAGATATGCTTCATTTCAAGTTTATGTTTCTGTGATTCTAATTCATAAATATAAATACTGTTCAAAAGCTATGTTAATGTGTTTTAGTTAATCAAAGAAACATTAATAAACATACAGTGTTTATTTATCCATGAATATGCAGTCAAGGCTATGGTTTTTCCTGTGGTCATGTATGGATGTGAGAGTTGGACTGTGAAGAAGGCTGAGCACCGAAGAATTGATGCTTTTGAACTGTGGTGTTGGAGAAGACTCTTGAGAGTCCCTTGGACTGCAAGGAGATCCAACCAGTCCATTCTGAAGGAGATCAGCCCTGGGATTTCTTTGGAAGGAATGATGCTGAAGCTGAAGCTCCAGTACTTTGGCCACCTCATGTGAAGAGTTGACTCATTGGAAAAGACTCTGATGCTGGGAGGGATTGGGGGCAGGAGGAGAAGGGGAGGACAGAGGATGAGATGGCTGGATGGCACCACTGACTCGATGGATGTGAGTCTGAGTGAACTCCAGGAGTTGGTGATGGACAGGGAGGCCTGGTATGCTGCGATTCACGGGGTCGCAAAGACTGAGTGACTGAACTGAACTGAACTGATTCTAGTGTATTTTCAAAAGCAGCCTGAATGGATTAGTCTTTTTGTGAACCATGGTCTTAACCTCTCTAGAAGAAGAGCAGCCAGTTTGAACCAAAGGGGAAGGATACAGGAAAGAATGAAAGATGGCTGTAGAATTCTTATGTTCTATAGGATGTTACCATAGAGCTATTTGGTTGAGAATGTGTGATGTTCTTCAAAATTAAGGAAAGAAAGACTCAAAAAGTAATTCAGAGATCATTAGGACTGCCTCCTTAGTTTAAAAACAGAGACCTTTGCCTAGGTTTCAACAAATCTAATGACCACCACCAAAAGCCATGAGAGTCTGACTCTTTACCCAGCAGGGCTATGGGGGCATGGCCACTTCCACCTAGGTTTTGAAGGATGGAGCATTACAGAGATATGGCAGAAGATTTTAATAATAAGGGCGAGGCTACCTATAGGAAAATGCTCTGTGGAGAAATGGAGGTAGGGTTTCCCTGAGACCTTAAATGGGTAAAGCCACCAGCATACAATTCAGCCCAAAACAGCATGGGACTCCAACTCATGAGAGTTGATGCATGAACTGTGCCCAGTCAAAACTTAGTGGTGAGGATACCCCAGTGTGTCCAGAAGGCAAGACCCCTGCCCCTGTGAAAACAGCAGGAAAAGCAAAGTCTTAAGGTTTAATGTTTTGCCCGTTGGGTTTTGGACTTGCTTGCAGTCTGTCACCCCTTGTTTTCCTATTTCTCCCATTTGGGATGGAAGTGTTTACCCCATGTCTATCCTACCATTGCATTTTAGAAACACATAGTATTTAATGTCACAGGTTCTTACTAAAGAAAATTTGCCTCAGAATGAATTGATATTTAGATGAGACTTTGGACTTTAGCTTTTCAGTTGATTTAGGCATGATTAAGACTTCTGGATTGTTGGAAGAAAATGAATATATTTTTCACATGAGAAGGACATGGATTTTAGTGGTCCAGGGATCAAATGTTGTGATCTGAATGTGTATGAAAAGTGAAACTGAAAGTCACTCAGTTGTGGCTGACTTCTTGCGATCCCATGGACTATACAGTCTGTGGAATTCTCTAGGCCAGAATACTGGAGTGGGTAGCTTTTCCCTTGACCAGGGGATCTTCCCAATCCAGGGATAGAACCCAGGTTCTCCACACTGAAGGTGGATTCTTTACCAGCTGAGCCAAAAGGGAATACCTAGAATACTGGAGTGGGTAGCCTATCCCTTTCCCAGGAGATCTTCCTGACCTAGGAATTGAATGAGAGTCTCCTGCATTGCACGTGAATTCTTTACCAATTGAGCTATCAGGGAAGTCCCTCAATGTGTATGTCTCCCCAAAAATCCTATTGCCTGATATAATGGTATTAGGAAGTGGAGATGTTGGGAAGTACTTAGGTCATGAGAATGAAGCTCTCTTGGATTGACTGTATTAATGCTGTTATAAAAGAGACCCCACAGAGCTTCCTAGCTCCCTCCGTCATGTGAGGATACATTGAAAAGGCATCCTTCAGGAAGTGGGTCCTCAGAAAACACTGAATCTGTTGACCTCCTAATCTTAGACTCTCCATCCTCCAGAACTATGAGAAATATGTCTGGTTTTTATAAGCTACCCTATTTGTGGTATTGTGTTATAGTACCCAGACAGACTAGGAGAAGCTAGAAAGTGAGGACAAAATTCCAGAAAGGAGCAACAGAGAGTGGAACAACTCAAAATCTAAGGCTAAATTCAGCCTTAGATTTTCCAGGTATCTGGAAGTATCACATATGCTTATGGCTAATATAACTGAACATAGATTTCAGCTGCCACCACTTCACAGAGAGGCAGTTTGCAACTTGAGTTCTGCCAATAGTGTCTGTATTTTGTTTAGGATACCTTGTAGAAACACAAGGTTCTGTTATGTTCTTCTAAAGATTGTGTGTGTATGTTTCTACTTACATAATTGTGTCAGTATAGATTTCTTCTAATGTATGCACAAGGTAATTTTTTTCCAGTTTGTCTGAATTTTCTAGAATATCTAGACACTATTTACTAATAGTATGATTAGAAGTATTCTCCTAAAAGTTCTAATTTTTCCAATCATATTGCAGTTTTGCTTTTTAGGATGTTTGAATCTTAGAAAAGGTAATATTCTTTTATCTTGTCTATTCATATTTTTCATAGATAATCATTAGGAAAGCTGATTTTTCTTAAATGATATTACAGAGTTTATTGCAATTAACGTGAATTTCCATCTTCATTTGTTGAAGTCATAGATATTCTGATATGTAGCTATGCAATGAAATTATACCTTGATAATAAACTATATTTGATATTAGTTAATTATTTTCTGCTTTGTAACCATGTGAATGTTTCATAATATTCAAGAAATTACACTTACTTTGATTGATTTTAATTGACTTTCTCAAGTCATATTTTACCTAAAGTAAACTTTGCACATTTTAAGTATAATGTATATTGAATTAGTTGCTCACTTGTGTCCAACTTTTTATGACCTCCATACATGGAATTCTCCAGGCAATAATACTGGAGTGGGTCGCCATTTATGGAAAGTAAATGGGAAAAAAGTGGAAACAGTGACAGATTTTATTTTCTTGGGCTCCAAAATCACTGTAAAGAGTGACTGCAGACATAAAATTAAAACATGCTTGCTCCTTGAAAGGAAATCTTTGACAAACCTAGACAAACATATTAAGATGCTGAAACATCACTTTGAAGATCTGTCTAGTCAAAACTATGATTTTTCCAGTAGTCATGTATGGATATGAGAGTTGAACCATAAAGAAGGCTGATGGCCAAAGAATGGATGCTTTTGATTTGGGTGCTGGAGAAGACTTTTAAGAATCCCTTGGACAGCAAGAAGATGAAATCAATCAATCCTAAAAGAAATCAGTCCTGAATGTTCATAGGAAGGACTGATGTTGAAGCTGAAGCTCCAGTATTATGGCCACCTGATGTGAAGAGCTGACTCATCAGCAAAGACCTTGATGCTGGGAAAGACTGATGGCAGGAGGAGAAGGGAACAGCAGAGAATGAGATGGTTGGATGGCATCATCAACACAATGGATTTGAGAACAAACTCGGAGAGAATGAATGACAGGGAATCCTGGCCTGCTGCAGTCCATGGGATTTCAAAGGTATGGACATGACTTATCAGCTGAAAGCAACAACAATATATTGGGTTGGCTAAAATTTCATTTGGGTTTTTGTGCCAACTTACAGTAAAACACAAATGAACTTTCTGGCGAACCCAATAATTCAAAGGCTTTAGAAAAATTTATGCATCAGAATAGCTGTCAGTCAAGTTTAAAACTATTCTATTATTCCATAAAGTTTGTGGTGCTCTTTTGTAGTAAATTATTGACTCCAAACTCATGGCTTAGACATCACTGATCTCATTTCTACCATATAAAATTATATCTACTTTCAGAAATTCATGTAAAAAGAATCCCATGGTAGCCATCTTGGCTTATTTTGCTCAGCATACTACTTTTAGTTTTAGACATAGTTTCCTGTGTCAGTAGTTTGTATATTTTTTTGCTGATTAGAATTCCATTCTATAAATAAACAGGGTATACATCCCTTTGACTATCAATGGGTATTTGCTGTTTTGACTTTTTTTTTTTATCGTTACTGCTGTTTAGTCACTCAGTCGTGTCTGACTCTTTGTGACCCCGTGGACTGCAGCACGCTGGGTTCCCTGTCCTTCACTAACTCCCAGAGCTTGCTCAAACTCATGTCCATTGAGTCGATGATGCCATCAAACCATCTCGCCCTCTTTCACCCCCTTCTCATCCCACCTTAGATCTTTCCCAGCATCAGGTTCTTTTCTAATGAGGCAGCTCTTCATATCAGGTGGCCAAAGTGTTGGAGCTTCAGCTTTAGCATCAGTCCTACTATTAAAAAATAATATTGTTATAATTATTAAAAAGTATATTTTGGACAGAAGTTTTCATTTCGTTCAATAAATACTTAGAAGGGTAATTCTTAAGTAATATCATCCAAACTGTTTTCCCAAGTACACATATCATTTTGTAATTTTTGTTTTTTGTTTTGTTTTGTTTTTTTGCAATGACGAGTTCTAATGGATCCATATCTAGACAAACTGTTGATACCATCAATAGCTTTAATTTTAGCTATCTAGTAGGGCAGTACCTCATTGCCTTTTAATTTCCCCTGTGATATTTTATCTTTAACATTTATGTATTTGCTTGTTGGCCATTCATGTATAGTGTTTGTATATATATATAATTTGTGTGTGTGCTAAGTTGCTTCCATTGTGTCTGACTCATTGTGACCCTATGGACTGTATACCACCAGGTTCCTCTGTCACTCTGTCTGTCTGTCTGTCTGTCTCTCTCTATATAGAGAGAGAGAGAGAAAGAGAGTTTTCGTTGTTACATTGGGGACTATATATCTTAAATTTTGTGTATGTGATGTGAAGTGGAGTGAAGGTACATTTTCTTCCCTACATGTCTATCCAGTTGTCACTATATATATATATATATATATATATATATATACATAATGTTTATTCAAGTCTTTCACTCATTCTTAGATTTCTAAATGACTTTATATTTAGTTATAGAATTTCCTTATCTATTTGGAACATAAGACCTTTAATAGATACATGTGTTGGGAGTGTTCATCCCTGTCTGAGACCTGCTTTTCTATTTTTTGATAATGGCACCTTTTTGAAGAGGAGGTGGTTTTCATTTTGAAGATAATTCAATTGATTATTGCTATATGTTAATATTTAATCTGTCCAAATATTCTTTGTCTACTCCAAGGTAGTGAGCATTCCCTCATGTATTTTGCTATAGATGTTTAAAGTTTTGTTTTTATTTTGGGGACTATATATCTTATTTTGTGTGTATGTGCATATTGTGTGAAATGGAATGAAGGTACACTTTCTCTCCCACATATCTATTCAGTTGTCACGCTTTATGATTTCTTAAAAATCTGTGCTCTCTGATGAATTCTGTCAGTATCTTTTATAGATATCTATTATATTTGGTTATTTAAATTTTTTGTTGAATTTTCATCAGATTATTAGCAAGAATGTTCTTCCTTTTTTATTGCCTTTTATTGTTTCTACTTGTGGAGTTTGTTTTGTTTTAGGGGAATCTAATAATCTGATTAGATGTTGGAGAAGACTCTTGAGAGTCCCGTGGACTGCAAGGATATCAAACCAGTTAATCCTAAAGGAAATAAATTCTGAATATTCTTTGGAGGGACTGATGCTGAGACTGAAGATACAATACTTTGACCACCTGATGAGAAGAGCTGACTCACTGAAAAAGACCATGATGCTGGAAATGATTGAAGGCAGGAGGATAAGGGGATAATGATGACAGAGGATGAGACGGTTGGATAGCATCCCTGAGTCTATGGATATGAATTTGAGCAAGTTCCAGGAGATGATGAAGGACAAAAAAGCCTGGTGTTCTGCAGTCCATAGGGTTGCAAAGTGTTGGACACAACTAAGTGACTGAACAACAGTTATCTGATTAATTTATTATAAATCTTCCATGTATTTTTAAACAAGTTGAAATTTCTGTTAAATAATGACTTCTTCTAAATCAACTAAGATGAAAATGAAAAGTGAAGTCATGAAGTCATGTCCAACTCTTTGCGACTCCATGGACTGTACCCCACCAGGCTCTTCCACCCATGGAATTTTCCAGGCAAGAATACTGGAGTGGGTTGCCATTTCCTTCTCCACAGGATCTTCCCAACCCAGGGATCAAACCCAGGTCTAAAAGGATAATTATTTTATTATACCATTGAATTCTTCTATTTTTGCATTCTGGGTCACTTAAATTCTTATAAATGTTTACCAAAATTTTCTTGCATTTCTAGTTTTATCTTATATATTTAGTTTCATTGCCATTTAATATATACTCTTCTTGTGTTTTAATTTCCTCAAAATCTGCACCTCTTATCAAAACATAGTGAATTTTTTTTACTATTTAGTGTTATCATTAAATTCCTCACATCTTATATTGTTATTCTGCCTGTATTCACAAGATATTGTATAACCTGCTCATGCACATATTTTAAAACTGTATTCATTTCATCTTAATGTATTCCTTAATCTTACTTTGCTATGTTACTTAGGGCAGCTAACACAGTTTCTTCTGTGTGTTACACATTGGCAAAAATAAGGAGTAATTTATCATACAATTTTCCCTCCCAGGTCTTTAAGATACTTCTTATATATTTCATCTTATTATAGGATATTCATCTCCTATCTGTCAAACTACAGTCCTTCTCTAATTTAAATTGCAGTCAAGATAAAATTTACCCAAATTTACAGACTACCCACTCCAGTATTCTTGCCTGGAGAATCCCATGGACAGAGGAGCCTGGCAGGCTACAGCCGATGGGGTCACAAGAGTCAGACATGACTTAGCGACTAAACCACCACCACATAGACTAACTCCTTACTAAAGTTGCACAATTTTCTTCATTTAATTTCTAATGAAATCCAAGTTCTCAGTATTTTTTTTTTTTTTTTTGCCTCACAGTTTATTAATCTATTGGAAATGTTGAATAAAAGTCTCTGATTATTTATGTGAAAAGTAAAACTTCAAGGATTTTGCTTTTATGCCCTTCCTGACAGACTGTGATTCGAACATTTCACCAGAGGCTTCTTCAATAATATTCAGAAGCTCAACAGATTTGCAGGGCTTTTGATTCTCTCAGAAGGAATGACATCAATTTGCAGTAACATTGAATATTCACATACTTTTGAATACATCACAGGCAAGAGTCTATACACTGATTACCAAATGTTTAATTTGAATACTTACCTTGTCCTTCTTTAAATATCTCCCCTTTTTAGAATTAAAGGGGTCTCAAAAAGTCATTTGGGTTTTTAAATAACACAGGATGAATAAAAGTTCTATTCAAAAGGTTAAAAGAACCCATAACTCTTTGAAGAGAGAAAACACAGATGATCTCTTTTGGTAATTGTTAAAGGTCATGTTTTAATCTAGTGCCTCAAACTGATAATAGGGAACAGCCACAAGACTATACTTGAAGGTCATAACATCACACTGAACTAAAAGTATATTAGAATAAAATCAATTAAGCATGGTATTTGTCTTCTGAAATTATTGGGTTTAACCAAGTTCACACCCCCATATTTGATATGAATATTTATCTAAATATTTTGAGATAATAGCAAAAGAAGAAGAAAATAAATTAGGTGGATTAAAATGTAATTCAGTAATTTTAACATTGTGAATATTACTTTTGACTTACATGAAAGTAACTTTAACATGTGCTGATTATTGAATAATAATATTTTGATCAGATTTCTTAGTTTATCTCTTTTTCAAATTTTTCCATCCTCCATAATCTTTATTTCCTGCTGGATTAAATATATAATTGTTCTGTTGAAAATTGTCTAGGGTTAAATAAAAAACAGTTGCAAATTTTAGTGTTGTCATTGCCTGTCTCTTAGTATATATTCATTATATTGAAATAACTTAACCCAAAAACTGAATGGTTTGTAAAAACTGTAGCATTTTATTTTGCTAATATAGAACTCAGTATTATTCTCTACTCACTAAAATATTAAGATTAGAGAAACGATGATAATGAGATAGATATTTCCTCAAAATGCTTGATGATTTGTTGCATCCACAAAAGAAAAGATCCAGTAATTTTACTGGTTTGTAAGTTCTTCTTTACTATGGGTAAACCCTCTGAGACAGTTACTTTTATGACAAGTTTTAAAGATGTCAAACTAGGGTTAATTTGGTTTTCAAAGTTTAGCATATAAATTAGGAATGGATAAGGACTTGAACTCACTCAGGTACTCTTGCCTGGATAATCCCATGGATGGAGGAGCCTGGTGAGCTGCAGTCCATGGGGTCGCTAAGAGTCGGACACGACTGAGCGACTTCACTTTCACTTTTCACTTTCATGCATTGGAGAAGGAAATGGCAACCCACTCCAGTGTTCTTGCCTGGAGAATCCCAGGGATCGGGGAGCCTGGTGGGCTGCCGTCTATGGGGTCGCACAGTCAGACACGACTGAAGCGATGCAGCAGCAGCAAGGACTTGAACTTAGGCAAACTTCAGGAGATGGTGAGGGACAAGGAGTCCCTGTGTGCTGCATTCTGTGGGGTCACAAAGAATCGGACATGACTGGACAACTGAACAATAACAAGAACTAACACAAAGATCTTTTTGGTATTCTTTATTTACCTTGTCCTCTTGCACTCTGCCCCCTAAGTAATCTCTTCAAAGACTGGTTTCAGAGACTCAGACAAGGCTCTAAAAGTGTACACTACAGGGCAGATGCAGAATGGCTTATGGGCAGTGAATTTAAATTAAAATATGCAATAAAAAGACATTATGAGATTATATTCTCTAAAATTAATAAAGAAAAGGAATATAGCAATACAAATAATATGAGATTAGTTATTTCATTTCAAGTCCTCAGCAAAATCTACTGTTTGACAATGTTCTCTATTTTTTGTTAATAGGAAAAAAAATGTGGTCTCCAAGGTATAGCATTGCTTACAGTAGCCACTTTGAAGGAAGCAAAAGAGTAAATACTTTCTACTATGTATGACAAACTACTCAAAATACTTAAAAAGTCATAAATTTTACTGACATGGCATATTTTTTTAATTTATTTAAATTATAGTACATTATTCTCACAGTTTCTGATCAAAAGAAATTGAGATGTACAGGAATCAATATTTCTAAGATCATGAAGCTAGCTAGTGAAATAATTGCTATTAAACCCACTTCTGCTTTCCTCAGACTTTCATTATGAAGTTACCAAAACTTAAATGAAGAAAATAGTAAGCAAATTCTCACAACAGATAATAGTATGTTGATATTTCCATCTCTTCTAATGGAGCCATTCGTATCATCTTCCATATCATAACTGGTATATGTATCAGGTTAAAATTCAAAGACTGAAAAACTTTGAATAGAGAAGTTGTTGCAACTTAATTATATCTTGGTTCAAATATATGATTTTGAGGAATATTTGATATGCTATATTTTTATGTCACTTGTGATTTTAATCTCTAAATTATTTGTAGATGGATTTGTATCTGCCTTCTCTTAATTTCTTCAGTTCAGTCACTCAGTCATGTCCGACTCCTTGCAACCCCATGCACTGCAGCATGCCAGGCCTCCCTGTTCATTACCAATTCCCGGAGTTTACTCAAACTCATGTCCATTGAGTCAATGATGCCATCCAACCATCTCATCCTCTGTCATCCCCTTCTCCTCCTGCCTCCAATCTTCCCCATCAATAGGGTCTTTCTAATGAATCAGTTCTTTGCATCAGGTGGCCAATGTATTGGAGTTTCAGCTTAAGCATCAGTCCTTCCAATGAATATTCAGGACTACTTTCTTTTAGGATGAACTGTTTGGATCTCCTTGCAGTCCAAGGGACTCTCAAGAGTCTTCTTCAACACCACAGTTCAAAAGCATCAATTCTTCAGCATTCAGCTTTCTTTATAGTCCAACTCTCACATCCATACATGACTACTGAAAAAAACACAGCTTTGACTAGACGAATCTTTATTGACAAAGTAATGTCTTTGCTTTTTAATATATTGTCTAGGTTGGTCATAGCTTTTTTTCCAAGGAGCAAGCATCTTTTAATTTCATGGCTGCAGTCACCATATGTAGTGATTTTGGAGCCCCCCAAATAAAGTCTGTCACTGTTTGCATTGTTTCCCCATCTATTAGTAGAGGCATATTTTGTATTGACTAACCCTTCTGTAGAATGCAATTGTAGTTCTGAATAGAACATAGGAACAACTATTTTGGAAGGAACTAAGAGTGAATAAATACAGGAGAAATCAAAAGGAAGTACACCATAAAGGGCTTCCTTTGTGGCTCAGGTGGTAAAGAATCTGCTTGCAATGTGGGAGACCTGGGTTTGACGTCTGGGTTGGAAAGATCTCCTGGAGAAGGGAAAGGCTACCCTCTCCAGCATTCTGGCCTGGAGAATTCCATGAACTGTATAGTTGATAGGGTTGCAAAGAGTTGGGCATGACTAAGTGACTTTCACTTTCATACCTTAAAGAGTTAAAAAAAAAAAAAAAATTACACCAAGTAAAATTCTTACAATTTTTAAAAATGTTTTGCCTGGGGACATGCTCCAGATCAAGTAGTATAGGATGAGTAGATATAGAAAACTGCAAATTACTACTTGTTTGAAGATTCTGAACTGAAGATTCAGAATGTGGGATTTGGCACTATCACAGTCTATAAACTGAGAAAATTAATTCAGGAAGAAATTGTGGCACAGAGAAGATGCTCCAAACTTTCCATTCAAACATTTCTATAGTCATTAGTTAAGTGTGGATGAATGCACACTCCTTAAATGTGAATTCATAGGCAAGATTTCAATCATGTGGGCAAAAGAGCAACAGTCAGAATTTTGGAAGAACTGAACAGTTTCAGCTGCTGCCCATCATGAGGAAGACATGTTTCATTTTATCCAGGAAAAACATTCTTCAGAAGAAGATAACAAAATCCAGTGTCTCTACAGAACATCATTCTCAATAATTTATATAAAATGAAATATTAGACATGTCCAAATTAAGGCCCACAGTCAAAGAAGAGGTTAAAAAAAAAAAAAAACTGATGGCATAATAACTCAAATGCTGAAATTGATATGAATTTAAACTATCATAAATATACAGAAATACTTTAGAGATATGTTCATAACAAACATTTAGACTCTACAAAAATGAAAACTCTAAATAAAAAACATGAAAATATTTTTATATTACTAACAGACATATTTAGAGCCGAAGACTTGAGCATATAGTACAGCAGGTTTCCACATACTCCTTCTCCTCTCTCATAGTTTTCCCTATTTCTGATGTATTGCATTGTTTTAGTACATTTAATAAAAGTGTTGAACCAATATTGATACACTATTTTTACTACAATACATTGGTTACATTAAGATTTGCCCTTTTTGTATTACAGTTCTTGATAAATATGTAATTTAACCTATCCACCACTGAAGTCTTATAGAGCATAGTTTCACTGCCCTAAAATTCCTTGTACTATATTAGAGCAGTTCACACATTCTCCACTACATCTCCAAACCCCTGGCAACCAATGATATTTCTGCTGTTTCTGTAGTATGAGCTTTTCCAGAATGCCTATAAATGAAGTCATACATTATATTCTATTTTCAGACTGGCTTCTTTCACTCAGCAATATGAATTTTGGATCCTTCATGTCTTTCTGTGGCTAGATAGCTCATGCATTTTTATCACTAAATAATGTTCTATTGCATGTAATATACATAGTTTGTTTATTCATTCACCTATTTAGAGACATCTTGGTTGGTTACAGTTATTAAATATTTATGTGTAGATTTTTGTGAACTAATTGGAAATTTTAAAATTAAAAATTACAGTAATTGAAATAAAACTCTAAGTAAATAGCTATAATGACTCAGGAGGACAGCAGAAATGTTCAGTGAATTTGAGTAAACACCTGGAAATATAACTGGATCTTAAGAATGAAGAAAACACTTTAAAAAAAAATCCAGAGTCTTATTTCCGTGGGACAATATCAATTCATTTAGCATATATGTATATATGGGTTTTTGTTCAGTTGCTAAGTCATGTCTGACTCTTTGTGATCCCATGGACTATAGTAGTAATAGTCCTTTACTATCTTCTGAAGTTTGCTCAGATTCATGTCCATTGAGTCAGTGATGCTATCTAATCATCTAGTCCTCTGCCATACCCTTCTCCTTTTGCCTTTAATCTTTCTCAGCATCAGGGTCTTTTCCAGTGAGTCACCTCTTCACATCAAGTGACCAAAGTACTGGAGCATCAGCTTCAACATCAGTCCTTTCAATGAATATTCAGAGTTGATTTCCTTTTGGATTTACTGGTTTGATCTCCTTTCAGTCCAAAGGACCCTCTAGAGTCTTCGGTGCTCAGGCTTCTTTATGGTCCATCTCTCATATCTGTGCATGACTACTGGAAAAGCCATAGCCTTGACTATATGGACCTTTGTTGGCAAAGTGATATCTCTGCTTTTTAATACACTGTCTAGGTTTGTCATACATTTCCTTCCAAGAAGCAAACACTTAATTTCATGGCCGCAGTCATTGTTCACAATGATTGTGGAGTCCAAGAAAATACAAGTGTAGGTATTAGTATTATTATCTCAATTTTACATTCAGTCCATTGTTGACATCCTATTTCATCATGAGTCTCTGGTCCAAAGTATTATCAATTCCCCTCATACATTCATAAAAATAGTCTCTCCATTCTTAATCATTTGTCCAACACACTTCCTGTATTCATCTGTTCTGAATATTAAATTGTTTACTTTCTGTTCCCGCATTATATCTTGCCCTTTTGTATGGCTTAAGCTTCTTATTTTGAGGCACTAATATGTTTCATTAATCCAACATATCAATCTAGTTGCAGAAAACCACTATTGAATTCTATTGCCTTAGTTTATCTAAGTTTGAAAAATCTTCTTCCCATGAGATTGGTGGTAGGTCAAATAATGGTCCCCTGCAAATGTTCACATCTTTTTTTTTTTTTTTTTTTTTCAGATCACCAGAGCTATTCATATTTTACTTAGTTGAGAGTTTGTACCCTTCGACCAACATCTTCCCATTTCCCCTACCCTCTAGCTCCTGCAACCACCACTCTATTCTCTATAAGTTCAGCGTTTTAGATTCTGCATATTAGTAAGACTACACAGTATTTGTCCTTCTTTGTCTTATTTCTCTTGGCAAAATGCCCTCAAGGTCCATCATGTTGTCACAAATAGCAGGATTTCCTTCTTTTTCATGGTTGAATAATATTCTTGTGTGTATGTGTGTGTCTCACATTTTTTTTTTTTATTCTTCCAATTTTATTTTATTTTTAAACTTTACATAATTGTATTAGTTTTGCCAAATATCAAAATGAATCCGCCACAGGTATACATGTGTTCCCCATCCCGAACCCTCCTCCCTCCTCCCTCCCCATACCATCCCTCTGGGCCGTCCCAGTGCACCAGCCCCAAGCATCCAGCATCATGCATCGAACCTGGACTGGCAACTCGTTTCCTACATGATATTTTACATGTTTCATTGCCATTCTCCCAAATCTTCCCACCCTCTCCCTCTCCCACAGAGTCCATAAGACTGTTCTATACATCAGTGTCTCTTTTGCTGTCTCGTACACCGGGTTATTGTTACCATCTTTCTAAATTCCATATATGTGCGTTAGTATACTGTATTTATGTTTTTCCTTCTGGCTTACTTCACTCTGTATAATAGGCTCCAGTTTCATCCACCTCATTAGAACTGATTCAAATGTATTCTTTTTAATGGCTGAGTAATACTCCATTGTGTATATGTACCACAGCTTTCTTATCCATTCATCTGCTGATGGACATCTAGGTTGCTTCCATGTCTTGGCTATTATAAACAGTGCTGCGATGAACATTGGGGTACACGTGTCTCTTTCCCTTCTGGTTTCCTCAGTGTGTATGCCCAGCAGTGGGGTTGCTGGATCATAAGGCAGTTCTATTTCCAGTTTTTTAAGGAATGTTCACATCTTAATCCCTGAAACTTTTGTATATAATTTTTATGGTCAGTGGGATGTTACAGATTTAAATAAATTGAAGATCTTGACCTGGGGAGATTACCCTGGAATAATCCCCAGCTGGGCCCAGTGTAATCACAAGAGTCTGATGAGAGAAAGACAAGAACACCAGTCAATAATGAAAGAGGTGATGATAGAATCAAAAAGCTGGAGTGAGGCAAGAAGTCATAACCTAAGTAGTGAAGATCCTGTTGTAGAAACTGAAAAAAGTAAGGAAACTACTTTTCCCAAAACCTCTAAAAAGAATGCAGCCCTGCAGACATTTTTATTTTAATCTTCTGATGTCCAGAACTTTAAGAGAATAAATTTATATTGTTATTAACCACTAGGTTTGTGATCATTGCTATAGCCGCAATAAGAAACTAATTTAGAGTTTGGTCCCTGAAAGTGGAGTGCTGATGTAAAAATATTTTTAAAATGTAGAAGTGTTTTTGGAATTATAAAATGAGTAGAAAATGGTAGAGTTTTGAGATACTAAGAGAAAAAGAAATCATCATAAACTTTTGGTAGGAAAATGGATGTTAAAATCTCTGCTGGCGAGAGCTCAGGATGAAGTGAGGAGCATGTAGAGACAAC
This sequence comes from Bos mutus, assembly GCF_027580195.1. NCBI lineage: Eukaryota > Metazoa > Chordata > Mammalia > Artiodactyla > Bovidae > Bos > Bos mutus. The sequence goes on along the minus strand of NC_091628.1, from coordinate 41,282,609 downwards.
ACAAAATTCAAGAATTCCCCTAGAAGCTGAAAAGAGCCAAGAAAATAGATTCACCCTTTCAGAAACTCCAGAAGCGATGGACACTACCTACACCTTGACTTTCAACTAGTAAACTTGATTTTAGAGTTCTGACTTCCAGAACTGTAAAATAATAAATATATCTTGTCATTAAATTTGTGTTAATTTGTCAGAGCAGCAACAGGAAACTAATGAGCCTGAAAGTAACTAATTTAGCTTCATTCTCAAACCTATTTTCCATTCAAGTTATTTGAAGTAGTGTGATGAGGAAATATTAATCTGATAGGGATTGAGGTTTCTTTCACTGGAACTAGCTGGGATCGCTGGAATTATATTTGGTGGAAGAGGAACTCAGTAATGTAAGAATTTCTGTACCATTTAAGAAGAAATTTACACTGACTTGAAAGTTGATAGAATTTCAAACTGTATGTTATAATAAGCTTCAATTTAAACTTGTCCATTAAGATCCACTTAAGACTATTCTTTGTTCTGTCCTCCTAATAGAAAAGAATCTCTATTCACTTTAGTAACTAACACTCACCTCATGTAGGTTAGTGATGAGGTCACACTGAATAAATACATCCTATTCTATAACTAATTATATTAAAATGAGTTTCTCTTTCTATATTTAACATTTTATTTCTAGGTTCCAGAAAATCCTAATGGTTGTGAAGAAAATCATTTTTAGTTTTATTTTTTAATGGTTATAGTTATAGTTTATTGTTATAAATTGCATTTGTCTTGGAGTAGCTTGAGTCTGCACATGTTATGTCAGTTGCCAATATGGCAATTGATGAGAATTTATGGGACACAATATAATTATTTATCATTGAGCCAACTGTAATTATATCCTATTGGAAATCTGATAAGACATTTTTCTATTTTTAAATATAGCCCTGAATTACAACTCAGTAGTGTGAAAGTGTCTTTTCCTCACAAGCAACATGTAAGCATTAAGATTTAGTACTAGACCACTGATTCACTTTTTGAAGCTAAAAACAGGCCAAATTAATTTTAAACAATAAAAGAAACTAAATTAGATTATACTTAAGTGCTCAAGATATGTGTTATATATTTGGCATATAATCTGTTTATTGGAAAAATAATTAATAACTTCATCAGAAGTGATTGTTTTCTTGGCTTCTATCTCACTGATTGCTCTCTTTAATTCTCATGTTCTTATATCTTTCCATTTATTCCTCTCTTCCTACTCAGAATTTTTCATGGGCTAAATACAAATAAGGACTGCAAGGTTCCTATTGTAAGAACTCATTTACCCAAAGTTTTCCAAACCAACATTCAGTTCAGTAAAATACATTTGAAAAAATTTTTGATAATCCATGTAAATGTAAATAAAAATATATTGCATTGTTCTCAATGAATATATTTATGGTATTCTTGGTATACCTTAGCTCCAATACATTTGTAACTTCTAGTGAACTATGACAGAATCTTTATTATCATACTCTGCATAGTAGAATGCACAGTGAAAGTTCAGGTTATTTCAGTTAAGCAATGGAAAGCTTCTTTCCTAAATAAGTGCAATTTCTAAGACAGATACTCTATAACACCACAGTGAGATGTCTTGCCAATATAGCATCATCCTACTAATACTGCTTCATAAATATGGAAGGATGTATCTGCTCTATTTCTCTCTCCTCTCTTTCTCTCCCATTCTATTCCTAAAAATGAAAAATGATATGAAAAAGAGAACTTTTCAAGAATGACAGGAAAATCTCTATTCATCTTTGGTTGTGCAGAAATGTTAATGAGTATGAGAGGGTTTTGTTCTTCATATGCAATTGCTGTAAGGTGATGACAACAACAATCTCAGAGTCCTCACCTGTACAGTGGTTCAGTTCAGTTCAGTCGCTCAGTCGTGTCCGACTCTTTGCGACCCCATGAATCGCAGAACGCCAGGCCTCCCTGTCTATCACCAACTCCTGGAGTTCACTCACACTCACATCCATTGAGTCAGTGATGCCATCCAGCCATCTCATCCTCTGTCGTCCCCTTCTCCTCCTGCCCCCACTCCCTCCCAGCATCAGAGTCTTTTCCAATGAGTCAACTCTTCACATCAGGTGGCCAAAGTACTAGAGTTTCAGCCTTAGCATCATTCCTTCCAAAGAAATCCCAGGGCTGATCTCCTTTAGAATGGACTGATTGGATCTCCTTGCAGTCCAAGGGACTCTCAAGAGTCTTCTCCAACACCACAGTTCAAAAGCATCAATTTTTCAGTGCTCAGCTTTCTTCACAGTCCAACTCTCACATCCACACATGACCACTGGAAAAACCATAACCTTGACTAGACAGACCTTTGTTGGCAAAGTAATGTCTCTGATTTTCAATATGCTATCCAGGTTGGTCATAACTTTTCTTCCAAGGAGTAAGCATCTTTTAATTTCATGGCTGCAGTCACCATCTGCAGTGATTTTGGAGCCCCAAAAAATAAAGTCTGACACTGTTTCCACTGTTTCCCCATCTATTTCCCATGAAATGATGAGACCAAATGCCATGATGTTCATTTTATAAATGTTGAGCTTTAAGCCAACTTTTTCACTCTCCTCTTTCACCTTCATCAAGAAGCTTTTTAGTTCCTCTTCACTTTCTGCCATAAGGGTGGTGTCATCTGCATATCTGAGGTTATTGATATTTCCCCTGGCAATCTTGATTCCAGCTGTGCTTCTTCCAGTCCAGCATTTCTCATGATGTACTCTGCATATAAGTTAAACAAGCAGGGTGACAATATACAGCCTTGACGTACTCCTTTTCCTATTTGGAACCAGTCTGTTGTTCCATGTCCAGTTCTAACTGTTGCTTCCTGATCTGCATACACATTTCTCAAGAGGCAGATCAGGTTGTCTGGTAGTTGCATCTCTTTCAGAATTTTCCACAGTTTATTGTGATCCACATAGTCAAAGGCTTTGGCATAGTCAATAAAGCAGAAATAGATGTTTTTCTGGAACTCTCTTGCTTTTTCCATGATCCAGCATATGTTGGCAATTTTAAGCTTTAGAAATAATTTTTTGTGTATGTGTGTGGGGAGAGTGGGGTGGGGAATGTTCTGTTGCAGCCAATGCAACTAATAATCTGCATGGATATATGTTTTGAATGTTCTAAAGACCTGTTAATCTTTTTTAACCTCTGAATTTCTACAAATGTCCTTGCAGAACCAATTAATAAGTTGCCATATGCTGCTGCTGCTGCTACTCAATCTCTTCAGTCATGTCGGACTCTTTGAGACACTATGGACCATAGGGCACCAGGCTCCCCTGTCAGTGTGATTTTCCTGGCAAGAATACTAAAGTGGGTTGCCATGCCCTTCTCCAGGGGATCCTCCTGACCCCAAAATTGAACCCTCATCTCTTGCATTAGCATGCAAATTCTTTACCACCAAGTTACTGGGGAAACCCAGATTATTAATAATACATCAATAAATACAGCAATACCAGAAAATTAAGAATATGCATTGCCCTATCATTGCAAGTGAAAGTGAAAGTCACCCAGTTGTGTCTGATACTCTGCGACCCCATGGTCTATACAGTCCATGGAATTCTCCAGGCCAGAATACTGGAGTGGTAGCCTTTCCCTTCTTTAGGGGATCTACCGAACCCAGGGCTTGAACCCAGGGATCAAACCCAGGTCTCCCGCATTGCAGGCGGATTATTTACCAGCTGAACCACAAGGGAAGCCCAGGAATACTGGAGGGATAGCCTATTCCTTCTCCAGCAGATCTTCCCAACCCAGGAATTGAACCAGGGTCTCCTGAATTGCTGGCAGATTCTTTACCAACTGAGCTATTAGGGAAGCCCAAATGCAAACTTGGTGGCAAATGAAAATATGTACTTGACCTAACAATTCTGAGAAAAAATCTTAAATTCTGAAGCCTTCGCAGTAAAATGCAAAGGGATACACTTGAGAAATATAAACGTGCCAAAAGATAAGTAAAATTAGAAAGATTTCAGTGGTCACAGAGAGGGTACAATCTTAGCACTGGAGACAGTTTGGGTTTCTCCATTGTCTTCATTTCTTAGTTGTATGACCTTGGGCAAGTTGGATAATCACTCTGTGCCTCAGTTTCCTCATTTTTTTTTTTTTTTTTTAAGTACATGCAGACAGGCACAAAGGCAAACTCACAGAGGGAGTCTCCCCTTTGGGAAGAGTCTCCCCTTTGGCTGCATCAGGTCTTGGTTGCTCAATGTGGGATCCCTCGTTACGGAGCGGGGGCTTAATAGTTGTGAGGCATGGGCATAGTTTCTCTGCTGCATGTGAAATCTTAGTTCCCTGAGCTGAGAATGAACCCAGGTCCCCTGCATTGCAATGTGGATTCTTAAGCCACTGGGCCATCAGGGAAGTCCAGTAAAATTAGGATAAGCTCCATACCTGTTTTATGTGATTGTTATAAGGAGTAAATGAATTAATACTTTTAAAGCACTTGAACAGGATTTAGTACATAGTAAGAACTGTATATTTGTTATATTAAAATTATTTTAAAAATCCATGGCAACATTTCAAGTCTACACTTCCATAGAAAATTTCATAGATTCTTTGTGATCTTAGAAAATCTCTCAAGCAGCTGTGAGTAATTAAGTTACTCTCTAAACCTTGAGGAAAAGTAGAAGAGAAATCATGGGGGAATAGGCAGAGAGAATTCAGTGTTCTCTCAGATAATAATAAAAGGTGAAACTGCAGGGTCTTTCTTCCCAATACAAACACACTAGAAATTTGCTAACTCTACAAGTTCTGTTAAAATTATATTCAGTGTCACAATTATATATTTTGCTGCAGCTGCCTTTGAATCATCATGGTACATGGTCCTCTAGATCTGTATGCCTGGTGCACCCAGGAGTCATTCATTGTTTAAGTCATTTATTCATCCATGCATTTGAATATCACTTAAAAAACACATATCAGTTCAGTTCAGTCGCTCAGTCATGTCCGACTCTTTGCAACCCCATGAATCGCAGCAGCCAGGCCTCCCTGTCCATCACCAACTCCCGGAGTTCACTCACGCTCATGTCCATTGAGTCAGTGATGCCATCCAGCCATTTCATCCTCTGTCGTCCCCTTCTCCTCCTGCCCCCAATCACTCCCAGCATCCGAATCTTTTCCAATGAGTCAACTCTTCACATGAGGTGGCCAAAGTACTGGAGTTTTATTCACTGGGAGGACTCATGCTGAAGCTGAAGCTTCAGTACTTTGGCCACCTGATGTGAAAAGCCAACTCGTTGGAAAAGACCCTGATGCTGGGGAAGATTGAAGGCAAGAGGAGAAGGAGATAACAGAGGATGAGATGGTTGGATGGCATCACCAACTCAGGGAAGCTTCTCGAGCTGCTGTCCATGGAGTCACAAAGAGTTGAACATTACTGAATGACTGAACAACAACAACAGTGAATCATCATCCAGAATCCAAAAACTTAAATAGAATTCACATGCTATTCTTATAGGAGATGATACTGGGCAAACAGATTCAAATATTCATTATAAACAGATGAAACAAGGGAGGAGTAGGGAAGTAGTCTTTGAAGAAGGATTGCCCTTTTTATCAGTTAGACAACGTGAAGACAGCCCCTCATAGCAGTCATTTTGAAAAAGAAATGTTTTTAAGCAACTCATAGTAAAATAGTCATAAATATACATATCAATTTTACCTATCTACATATGTAATTGATTATCTTGTTGGATTTGTGCCCCATTAACATCTAGAGGTAGTCATAACACATTGTTGATGATACATTTATAATTTTATTTAATTGCCTCAAATTTAGCTCTTAAATGTATCATAAATAATGTATCATAAGTAATGTATCAGTGAACAAAGATTAGTGCAAGGAGAACTAAATGAGTAGCCAAGAGACCAGAATACTAATCCCAGCTCCAAACCAGCACCAGCAGTGCAACTTCAGGCAAATTACTTCAAATGTAAAAGAGCTAAGTTGAATTAAATATCTCCCAGTGTTGTACGATTTAATGTTTTTGATGAATTAGAAATGCTATTCCTATTACTATGGATATAGGCCAGTGATTTGAAATACATTTTAAAACACTGCTTTAAGAATCACAAGGTGAATTATTAACCCACATCTTCATACTTTAGAGACAAATAATGTAAGACTGAAAATGTACCCATGTAAATTTAAACACTTTACTTTCTAGTCATGCGTTATTTTTAAAGCTTCTTATTTTATGTTATCTTGATCTTTCACCAAGTTATTATGTTATAGTAATGACTTAAAACAATTTCACAGGATTTTATCTTATAAAGAATTAGTTATCCAACAATTTTGTCTTGATACAAATTTGCACAAGATAGATGTAGCTTTCTTTGAGCCAAATGAACTTGCTTCTACTGGGTATTATACAAAGGGCTAAAACAACCAACTCCTTACAAAACACAAAAGACTCCAGTAATGAAATATTTACTTCCTAGAGAGTCATAAGTGTGTACAAATATTGTATATATACATATATGTACATATATGTATAATAAGCTGCAGAAAACCACTTTAAAAATTAAAAACTTTCACATAACTATTTACACATTTAGGAATATGATGTTCTTTGAATGCATATTGATATATCTATATATGTTCTAAATAAGACTATTTCCATTTATTTAATTCCAATATCCTAGATCTTCATTTCATCTGTTTTATATAAACAAAAGAATTGAAAGTATTGACTGTCTTTACTGTATTGACTGATATAAACTTATATAAGGAAGAGCAATTAGCCATTGCTAAATTAATACTGCATAGAATACCACCCAAACAGAGTGGCTTAAAGCAAAAGTCTTTTATTATATTTTTTGTGTCTGTGGATGAGAAGAGTAGTTTTGATGATTTGGGTCATTTTTGGGTAGAACTCATCTGTGCTCATTCATTTATTTGAGATAGGTTGGCAGTGGATTATGGCTGGCTGCTAAAATTGCCTCATCTGGGACACTGGGCTCTTTTCCATGCAGCCTTCACTTTCCTACAGTATTCTAGCCATATTCCTATGGGTGAAGCAAGCATTCAAGAGGAAGGAAGCTCAGTCACCAAACAGGAAGCAAGAAGTCATATGCATGTACTTCTCAATCCTCTGCTTGTCCAGTGATAACCAGCTGGACGAAGAAAGTCACATGTTGAGGCTGGAATTAAAGCAGGAGGGCACTGAAATTTACAGTATTAAGATACAAGGTACAGGTAGACTTTTAATTTCCACAACTAATGCCACTCATTATAAAAATCCTGAAGGGTACAGTGAATCATATAAATTTTCAGAGATACCTGTTTTAAGGATACTCAATTACTAAAGCCCTTAATCAATGCAAATAGATGAATGGTACTTACAGTCATTTTCTATGTTCTGATTATAAAAGTATTAATTAAAAAAAATTAAAATTGATAAATCAGCAATTATGTTAAAAATCTTCAATATTTTAATAATTTTTCTTTAACTCTACATATGTGATTACATATTAAAAACAAAATTATGGCAAAACCAATACAATATTGTAAAGTAATTAGCCTTCAATTAAAATAAATAAATTTATATTAAAAAGAGAATGTACTGTATATGTATTATGTTTATACTGTTTGAATGCATACAATGTGTTTATTATTTATGCACACATTCACAATGTCATATATCATATAAACATATATGTGAAACCACATGTACACATGCACATACACCCAGACTTATATATAAATATATTTATACCTTTACTGAATTGCTTTTCAGTAAATACCTTTTACTGAATCATCTGCCTTATATGTATATATTTAAATCCTTCTTATCATAAACATTTTTTCCACATAAAAGTTATTGAAGCTCTTGAATTCAACACCATATTTATTTATTTATTTATTTATTTATTTATTTTTAATTATTATTTTTTTTACTTTACAATATTGTATTGGTTTTGCCATACATCAACATACATATTTATTAAAATGTTTATTTTGGGGATCATATATTGAAGCTATGTTATACTTTCTAATACATAGATATATTGTAGTCATTTTTTTTCAAAATTATATCATAGAAATTATATTATTGGATCAAAAATGTAAATATTGCTAGAGTCTCAACATGTCATCCTCTATCGCCTATGGGAATGCTCTTATAATTTACCCTTCTAGTAAGGGTATTTGAAAAATACAGACCTCACTTCACTCTCCATGAAGTACAGTAGTTTGATTTGCCAGTTCAAAAATCAGACATGTTTTTCTTATTTTATTCTGACAAAGTAAAATCTTTAACATGTATAATATTGTCAGTTTATTTGACCTTCCTCTCCTTCAGTTTTCTCATATGAAAAACTGGTATAACTCCACAGACAGGTTGGGTAAAGATTAAAAGAAGAACGAGAATTATAAATTGTGGAGCATATATTCAGGAAGCACAGCAAGCACTCAAAGGTGTTTAGTGTTTTTTATTGTTGATAGTACATTTGCTGATTTTATCTTTTATGGATTGGGCAATACAATATTTTAAATATTTTCTATCAGAGTATTTCTCATTTTCTTATCAACATATTAGAGCTCTTTACACTAAGTATATAAATTAATTGTCACATACATAGCAATGATTTTTTCTAGTTAAATGCTGACTTTGTTCACAGTGTTGTTATGAGCAGATTTATTTTAATTTTATGTCTTCAAATATATTATTATTTTTACTTATCTTAGAATTTATTATTATTATTAATTTAGTTAGGTGATTTTTTAAAGTTTTATTTTATGTTGAAGTATAGTTAATTTACAATGTTGTGTTAGTTTCTAGTTCACAGCAAAGCAATTAAGTAAAAGGTATACATGTATCTATTCTTTTCCAGAATTATTTTCACATACGAATTGTTACAGAATATTGAATAGTTCCTTGTGCTATACAGCAGTTCCTTGTTGATTATCCATTTTAGATATAGCAGTGTGTATGCGTTAATCCCATACTCCTGATTTATTTCTCCCCCTACCAAATTACCCCTTTGGTAACCATAGTTTATTTTCTATTTCTGTGAGTATGTTTCTAGTTTGTAATTATGTTCATTTGTGTAATATTTTTTTAGATTTCACACATGTGATATGATATATTTGTCTTTCTCTGTATGACTTGCTTCACTCAGTATGCTGAACATCCATATTGCTGCAAGTGGCAATATTCCTTCTCTTTTATTCTATTGTGTATTCTCTTCTGCCACATCTTCCTTACCCATTCATCTGTCAGTGAATATTTAGGCTGTTTCGATGTCTTGGTTGTTATAAATAGTGCTGCTGTCAATATTGGGATGCATGTACCTTTTCAACTTATGTTTTTTTTTTTTTCCCCAGAAATTTGCTCAGGAGTAGGATTGCTGGATCACATGGCAGTTCTATTTTTAGTTTTTGAAGGAACTTCCATACTATTCTCCATAGTGGCTGTACCAATTTACAGAAGGGTCCACTTTTCTCTGTATGCTCTCCAGCAACGGTTGTTTGCAGACTTTTTTATGATGGCCATTCTGGTCATTGTGAGTAAATGTTTCTTTGTAGGTTTGATTTACATTCATTTTATAACTACTGATGTTGAGAATCTTTGCATGTGCTTCTTTGGAGAAATGTGGATTCAGTTCTTCTGCACATTTTTGATTAGTTTTTATTTTATTTTATTTATTTTTTTTTGTTTGTTTTATATTGAGTTGCAGGAGTTGTTTGCATATTTTGGAGATTCATTCATTGTCTGTTTCATTTTCAAGTATTTTCTCCCTTTCTGAGGGGAATCTTTTCATGTTGTTTATTGTTTCCTTTGCTATGTAAAGCTTTTAAGTTTAATTAGGTCCCATTTGTTTATTTTTGCTTTCATTTTCATTACTCTAGGAGATATCACTGCAATTTATGTGAAAGAGTGTTCTATGTTTTCTTCTAAGAGTTTTATAGTATCTGGTCTTGCTTGCGTCTAGGTCTTTAATTTTCATTTTGAGTTTATTTTTATGTGTAGTGTTAAAGAATGTTCTAGAGTCATTCTTTTGAGTACTTGTCCAGCACCACTTACTGAAGAGACTGTCTTTTTTCCATTGTATGTTCTTGCCTCCTCTTTCATAGATGAATTAACCATAGGTGTGTGAGTTTATTTCTGGGCTTTCTATACTGTTCCATTGATCTATATTTCTATTTTTATGCCAGTACCATACTGTTCTGATTACTGTAATTTTATAGTATAGTCTGAAATCAGGATGCTTGATTCTTCCTTCCTGTTCTGATTCTTCTCTTTCTCAAAATTGCTTTGGCTATTTTGGTCTTTTGTGCTTCCACACAAGATTTAACTTTTTTTTTTTTTCTCAAGGTCTACAAAAATGCCATTGATAATTTAATAGGGAGTACTCTGAATCTGTAGATTGTCTTGGCTAGTATAATAATTTTGACAACATTGACTTTTCTAATCCAAGAACATGGTATATCTTTCTATCTGTTTGTGTCATCTTTGATTTCTTTCTTCAGCATCTTACAGTTTTCTGAGTATAGGTACAGTTTTCTGGGTACAGGTCTTTTGCTACTGTAGGTAGCTTTATTCTTAGGTATTTTATTCTTCCTGCTGCAGTGGGAAATAGTATTGTTTCCTTAATTTCTCTTTCTGATAAGCAGTCATCTGCATACAATTTATCTGAGTCACATGACACTTCAGCTTATCAAAACCTTGTCAGACTGTCATGTAAAATGTTCATGGACACACATCATTAGTATCAAATGGTGCAGATATAGGGCTTAATGGGAGAAAGACTTCATAGCAGAGAACACATACTCTCCCAAACTCTACTGAGCACAGATGGTTTACAAATGTCATAACCAAGTTCCAATAGAAAGGCATCCCATCTAAATTATGCTCTCTTTATGCTTAGTTTGGGAGAAGCAGAGATGATCCATGTAACCATGTAATAATGAGAACTCCCTAGTTTGAGAACTGTCCTTGTTATAAAACGGAACACTTATGAGTCCAGTAATTAATACTAAACTATTTTCTGTTGAACTAACTCAGACCTTCTGACTTGACTAAGTCACAAAAAGAGGGATGATGAACATTCAGAGCTATTCTTTCGACATATTGATAAATACATTCATTGCTACTCATATCATTGGCTTCTACAGAAATCAATGTTATACACAGCAAGAACATTCTTTATCCATAAAGACTGCCACAATTGTACAATTGAAATAATACTACAGTCAGGAGAAGAAGAATATAATCTCACAGAAAATTTATTAAAGCAATGGTGTTATTCAGTATGGTTTTCAAGTATAATAACTCTTCCTGGCCTATGAAGGCTAGTGGTACTTGGAACTTTCTGTGGATGACAGAGTCTTGGATAAGAAAATAATCACCACTGCACTTACAGTACTGACCTCCTAATTGTGTGTGTTGTTAGTTTATATTTTGCTATATCTATATATGTATCGACAAAGCAATATATTAAAACAGCCACAATTGGTATTTTGCTTTGGATATCACCAATGCTTTACTTCTTATTGTTCTCCAAAAAAAAATAAAAATAAGATTCCCTGCATTTTTTTTGGTATGCCAGCAACCTGACATCAAAAGTTTGAATAATCTCTAATACAATATAAAATAATGGTAGATGTATGAATGTTTTGCCGATAGCAAACTATTGACCCTTCAGCCACCAATTATAAATAAACTGGCCTAAGACCAATTGACTTATTTGTAAATTGGGACTAGCACATTCTATGTCTAGAAATTGGTACAGCCTTTATACCAAAAAAACAGATATATATCTAAATTTGAATGGAACCCCTTAGACCAAGAAGCTTTAGATGCAGTAAAAAAATTATAAATTAAACTTTACTGTGGAGTCTCTGAAATTTTTTTAAGAATAAAATCATTTTTTGTTGTTTTCCAAGTTATTACTTTATTAATTTTTATGCTTTTATATTTTATATTGGAGATTCTGAACTTTTTTGTGTGCCTGTGAGACTGAAAATGTTAGCTGTCAACCTCATATCTGACAAGAACTTTTGTCAGCAAGACTCACCTGATATTATCCAGTTTGGGCCTGTGGACTTCAGAGCTGCATCTCTGTCTTGAGTAGCTACTGACTGCTCTGTGAAAGGATCTTAATGTAAACTACTGTATCATTAAAAAGCAGCCAATTGTTTCTACTGCATCCCTCTCATCTTTGGTTAACAAAATAAGTATTAAGCATTAATTAGGTAAGCCTCCAATCAAAAGACAAACCTGACCCTTAAGGCCTGAGCCATTTCATAAATATATGGCTCTGTGTTCATTAAAAATAGACAATATCCTAATCACCTACTTCTAAGGTGGATAAACCAATAAAATGGTGCATCATAATAGCAAAGAGTTGCCAGTAGCAAAAGACATGAGATCTTTTCTATGATGGGCTGAACATCACATGGTATTTTTATCTATGGACATACTGACCTATATATACCTTTATATAGACTTATAGTTCAAATCTAATAGTTTAATTAAATAAATTCAGCACTGAATTACTAAGACACACCCATTAGGGTTTCTTCCTTTGGAAACACAACAAACTCTTCATGTACTGGATATTTATGTGGCAGATGTATATGCCCTTATGAACTGAAAACATTTAGAGAAAAACATTTGGATTGGTGAATCTAAATCAAATATTTTTGGCTATTACCTTTATAACTCACTTGATCAATAACCAAAACTATCATAGTAATGAAACTATAACAGTAGACTCAATTAACCAAAGAAAAAGTATTTTTAGGTGTTGAGAATCATTTTAACTCACAAACTATGCTATTTGCCAACATAGCAGCTTCTCTAACAATAACTTCCATGGAACATAAATTCAACTGTTGTCAATTATTTTTATGTTGCATATAATCATATCCTTTTTGTTCCAGATGAACTCTTGGGTAACTGAGAGTCACTGCAAGTTAGCCCTCACTCCAGGACTCACTCACTCTCTTTCCTTTTTCTCTCTCTCTTCTCTGTTCCTCTCCTCTTCCATCATTCCCATCCTACCTACCTTGCACTGGCCTGAGCAGATGGAAGGGTAGTTCACATAACCTCAGTAAAAAGAACTGTGTAATCAATGATGCTCAGATCAAGAATACCTGGACAGAACGAATTTGAAGACTGCCTGAAATTGTGACTCCTAGGTCTCCATGATCCCCTTAACTCCAGACCAAGGAAAAAAAAAAGATTTGGGCCTATCCCTTGCTGGAGGTTGTGAGGGAAAGAGTATCCCCCACCAGGGTAGGAAACAGACTTCAATTGGTTTAGCATGTATACAACTGATCATTGTAAGAGGATGGAGAATGAGGGAGTAAATGACTCTCTTTTGCTATTACATGGCTGAATGAACTTATGCAAATGGCCTTCCACAGCTGTTTTAAAACTGACTTATAAACTCAAAGTTAATAGATACATCACTTTGTCCCTGGCCTAGCATTTTGAGGATATCATTAATGTTCAGCTCTCAGACAAGCTGCAGAAACTTCTCTGCCCTGTGATTTTACATTTTACAATCTGGTGATCAGTTGAAACAGAGATACTTATATGTACAGAGATCTCAAAGGTTACAGGATGAACAGACAAAATATGTACTTTGATACCTATATCATCTCCCCTTTGGTGCCTGAGCAGGTTTGAATTTGCTCAACAAAAGAACAGACTAAAACTAGGCAATAGGTTGCCAAAACCTACTTTTTCCAAGAAAGTCACATTGCTAACCAAGGTGCTCTCACTGCTGCAGAGTCTGATAATACACTCTGCCTCCTAGTCCACTGAATTTGTATGACCATCACTTTGATTATGGTTCTTCATTAACATAAAGGTCGTGCTGTTGTTGTTGCTCAGTCACCCAGTAGTGTCTGACTCTTTGTGACCCCATTGACTACAGCATGCCAGGCGTTCCTGTCCCACACTGTCTCCAGGAGTTTGCACAAGTTCATTTTCATTGCATTGGTGATGCTATCCAGCCATCTCATCCTCTGACACCCTCTTCTTCTGTCCTCAATCTTTCCCAGCATCAAGGACTTTTCCAGTGAGTCATCTGATCGCACCAGAGAACCAAAATACTGGAGCTTTCAGCTTCAGCATCAATCCTTCCAGTGAATTCAAGATTGACGGTTGATCAAGGTTCATCTCCCTTAAAGGTTCATCTTCAATGTTGATCTCCCTTAAAATTGACTGGTTTGATTTCCTTGTAGTCCAAGGGACTTTCCAGAGTCTACTCCAACACCACAGTTTGAAGGCATCAATTTTTTGGCATTGTGCCTTCAAAGCTCATGCTATATATAGATTATTAGTGCCCATCCTAAGTTTTAGGATGTTAGATATTAAAAGCATAATGTGTACTCCACAACTTATATGTTTTTAAGTTTTGCTTAGTAAGTCCATTTTTGTATTTTGTTCTGTATCATTCTAGTGGTTTACATCCTAAATCCTTGCACAACATCCACTCGGTTGGTCATTGTATGAACGCTAGCGATGCCTGAGACAAAACATATCTGGGGCTTAAATTTGTCCTTTCTAGCTTTATTGACACAATTATTGTAAAAGAGTGTTTTAATTTGTAAAAAAAAATGCCTTTTTTAACTAGGGGATAAAGCACAATATCATTGTGAATGAATAAATCAACATTAGGAAATTATTGGGAAGTTTTTTGGTCCATATGGGCTACATTCAAGGATTGGAGTGGGATTTTCTTTTATAGAAAGATTTTCCACAGCTATTCATCTTGAGTGAGAAGCAATGAAAGACTTTTTGTGTTTTGGGTGAGGGTAACATCACATTTTCTCTGAGGATCAGAGGGTTTACACTTTGAGGCTCAGAGATTTCTATTGTGTTCCTTCAAATAGAAGGTAAATTCCTCCTCCCCATGCTATACTGATGTTTATTCTGGAGTAAGTGATAGTGCCATGCAATTTCCCCCACTAGTACGCAGTTTGGTGGCATCATTTGAATTGGGTGTATTTGCTTTAAAATTAGCTGTTTTCTAAAACACCATACATGTGTGATACAATTGAAGAGAACTTAATTTTAAAGCATATTGTCAATTCATGGTTTGGAGTAGGGGTCTCACCTTTTGTTGCTAACTAAAACAATTGATCCCTGCAAAACAGTGATCTGGTAATATTACCAAGAGATGAAATCACAAGAAGTCCTCAGCAGAGAAGCATAAAGTGGTAAAGACGAATGGTTGACTAAGTAGTGATCAAAAGCTAAGGCACACTTATCAAATGTAATATTCCTCCTGGCTAAGGGATGTCCTCCAGAGAGAATATAACATATAATAACATCTCCAGAGAGATTCATAATATACAATGATGCTGAAAACAACTGTGCAGTGTATGTACTTTAATTCCTGTTCACTCATTTGGTCCCAAGAGGTTCTTCAGGTAGTCAAGATTTCTGAGAGAGGACTGCCCTCCTCCAGCATTGTGGTATCGGGCATTCATGCTCATACTAAGAGCAGGGTAGGTCTTATCACCCCTCTAGCAAGATAGATATAACAGAGGACACAAGTTGGGCCACATTTTATAATGAGGAGGACAAGGTAGCTGTGTCAAGCTTGCTGCATGCTATATTGCCTAAGTGGGAAGCTGTGTATGGAGGATCAAGTTCTCAAGGGATCAAAGCTTTGGAGAGTTTCTATTTCCAGGAGAGCATGGCATGAGGACAGCAATTGTTGATCAAGAGGCATATAGCATGGTGCCACAGAGAACAGCGTTTCACATTAGAAGGCCAAGGACAGTTTCTAACAATCATGAATTATTCAGAGACTCCAAGAGGTTTGAGAGGAGGTTACTAGAGCCTCCACTTTGCTAAAATTAAGCCATCTCTGAGAGACACTAATAGTAATGCCTATTGAATTGCAATTTGGACAGATTCTAGACCCTTTTGATATAGGATAGGAGAAGGCAATGGTACCCCACTCCAGTACTCTTGCCTGGAAAATCCCATGGAAGGAGGAGCCTGGTAGGCTGCAGTCCATGGGCTTGCTAAGGGTCGGACGACTGAGCGACTTCACTTTCACTTCATTTGATGTAGGATTCCCCATTCAAGATGAATCAGTTTTTAAGTAACAGTATAAATGGCCTAACTAAAAATTTAAAGCAAGGAATAGCTTGCTTCCAGAACACAAAAAGGCTTAAAAGATTTTGGATTTGTTGTTAATATTGTGAGTGCTACAAGGGTCAATTGTTTCTTGCAAGTGTGAGGGATGGAACAGCCCTCATTCTACCAAATGGTTTTAGGAATTTAACCAAGAGGGCATGGACCTTCACTGTGTGAATCAATGGCCTATTCCCATTTTGGAAGATCTTTTGTAAGTATTTCTGTGCCTTGAATAAGTGTGAAATGCATCCCTTCTGAGGAGAAAGCTATCAATGTGATGTCATACCTGTGTTTCTGGAAAAAGTTGGATCAGATTAAGACCTTGCCTGAAAAGACTGTGTGTGATGACAAAGCAGTTGAAGTTTCTTTTTTATAGCCAGGTAAAGATTTGCTGTGACCTTTGGAGGTATGGTTAAAACTTTATCTAAAAGTTGAAATATCCACTGTACAAAAGTTGAAGTAGCCATGTACAAAAAATTTAACCAACTGTACAACCTGAAAATATTTGTCATCGGTCGATTGAATGAAGTCATTTTTTGGTGGTTTGGTGGGCAGGTTAGACTTCAGGGATTCCTCTCTACTCTACAATGCCCAGATTTATAAAATTTTTTTCTTCTAGAAAAGTTAGTATAATTTGAGGACTTAACACTCAGGATTTAGGGGTTTTGAATGGCATCAGTGGAATAACTCTTTGGATTTGCCACAGTAATTATGAATATGCCATGGGTAATTTTCCAGATAGCCATGAAGATCCAGATCATTTCTAGTGATAGAGGCATAGGAAGAAGCAGCAACAAAGGTAAAGCAGAAGTCTTAGTAAACCATTTGCATTTACGAATACAACCTCTGTATGACAAACAGTAGCTCCTTTTGCTGCACATGAGTGATCACTCAATGAATATGTGTTATCACTTCAGTATCTTCTTTCCCCCTGAACACTCTACAGAAAGAGGATAATGCCTGGCTGACAAACACAACCAGCAGTCACAAGGAAGACTTGTTTCCCTGAACTTAGCTAGCCTCAGCCACTGTTCATTCTGGAACCAAGACATTCAGTTCAATCTGAAAAACAAAGACAGGTCTAGGACAGTACATATGAACACAGCCACCATAAAGAGGACCCTAAATTCATATTCTTGCTTCTGCATGCCAAATCTTGAAACCCCAAACACAATTTAAGACAGAGACTGGGTAAAACTCAGAAAACACAACACAAAGCAGCACAGCTCAAAATGCAGGATAACCACTAAGCAGTAACACAAAGAATATACTACTGGCAAGCAGCAGAAATAGCAACTGCTCATAACACCAATTGGTGTGAACATGGCCCAGATGGATCTCCACAAAACTTGGGTTCTGATGATAACGATGATCCCACACACAAACTAAAAGATTGTACAAAGGTTAATTAAGCACATAATCAGGCTTGGTAGGGAGAGTAGGGTGGATCCCAAACAGGTGTGAAAGTAATTTGAGACAGCACTGTATGAAAATTGACTTGGATTTTATTAATAAAAGTAGGGCAGGAAGTGAAAATTTCCCAAAGGTAGAGACTCATGGTTTGAATTCTCAATGCTGCTAAAAAGAAGGAACACCCAAATTTTCTTATCAGCTTGTCCAAATGTGGACAGAAAGGGAAAAAGGAAGAATGAAGAATAAAAGCTAGAAGGATCAAATATCAGTAAGTGGAGTCACACTCTATTAACTCACATATTCAACTATCCCCCATTCATCTTCTTCCACACAGAGATCACTGATATTTTTTTTTTTCCTGTCTCTGTAATTTTGTCTTTTCCAGAATATCATATTGTTAGAATTTTACATTATGTAGTCTTTTCAGATGGGCTTCTCTCATTCAGTGCTACACAGTTTCCTCCATGTTTTTTCCTAGCTTGGAGACTCATTTCTTTTTATTGTTGAATCATTAGATCTCTTCTGAACACGTACCACATGTTTGTTTATCCAATAACCTATTGAAGAAAATTGTGGTTGTTTCCAATATTTGGTATTAGTGAAGCTTGCAGGGATTTCTCAGTGGCTCAGTGGTAAAGAATATACCTGCAATGCAGGAGACCTAGTTTCAATTCTTGGATTGCACAGATCCCTTGGAGAAGGGAATGGCAACCCACTCCAGTATTCCAGCCTGAAAAATCCCACAGAGGAGCCTGGTGGCTTGCATTCCCAAAGGGTCACAGCATTGGACACAACTGAGCAACTGAACACACAACACACAGTGAAAATATAAACACTTGTGAATATGGTTTTGTGGGGACACGCTTTTAATTTAGTTGGGTGAATATTCAAGAGCACAAATCCCAAATTGTATGTTAAGATTATACCTACATTTGTGAGAACTTGTTGAACTATCTTTCACAGTGGCTGTATCATTTTGCATTTGCTTTAGTCATGTATGAGAATACTAAAACAAGTTTATATTCTTTTATCTTAATTAGCATAATCATTCATAGTTCTCTGTCTGTCATACAGACATTTTGAATCATTCTCCTTAATATCTATAGTTGTATATAAAGCTAGTAGTATATAAATGTGCATTCTTTCAAAATCTAAACTTCTTCAGGCATTTAAACAGTCTTCATTGGGAGAACACACATTCATCAATGACCGTTATTATCATTCCATAGTACAGAGGTTTCGTATATTTATCATCACAATAAAACTTATAAAGTAGGTATGATAATGGAATAAAAACTTATGGAGATTTAATGAGTTGTTTAACATCATACAGCTAATAAGTGATGTTCAAACTCAATGATATACAGCTTCAGAGCTGATGCTTTTTTCACCTCATCCTACTTTTTTATAATAGTCACTCTCCTGGATTTGAAGAATGTTAAAGTGGAGGAGAAATAAATTAGATGGAAAGTGTAACCACACACACAGGTAGAATTGATGTGTGTCTTCACCCAGTGTGTTAACTACAGCTGTGCCTGAGGCAAGTTTCTTTCCCTGGGTTTTATATGGGCTTCCTGTACAGACTCTTCTTCATTTTCTGTTCTACTTTAGGATGATAATGAAAGATTATCTCTTTATGATACCCATGTTTTATAAACTGCTATTTAACCTTTACTTTGAAGAACAAAGTTTACTGCAAATGTGGCAAGGACTTTTAATATTTTTCCACAAAAGGAATAATTGATATGATCACTGTCTATAGAGGCTTTATCTGGAAACATAATGTCCATGGATTAAATGCAATCAACAAAATGTATCATTTGTTATCCCTCTCATTTAAAGACTGGCACTGACAAAAAGCAATCAGTAGATTTCATTTATGAATCTATGTATCTATTGAAAGGAAAAACTGTGGAAACTTTTCCTATGACCCTGACACATGCTCTACTGTCCACCATAGTCCTTGCTTCCAGGTTACTTTTTACAATGTCTGTTGTCATTTTTCAATGTTCTGTGGGTATTTGTATGTATTAGAGATAGTGTCTGATGTTTCCATGTCACACAAAGAATTGGGGAGAAAATAGTTCTTTCTAGAAATAAAAAATTTCCCTCATATTTAATATGCATCCAAATATAGATTTTAAAATTTAACCTTGTTTTACATTATTTCATTTTCTTCACATATTCTTTACTTTGTATCATTTATTATGCTATAATATTATATACTGTACTATCTTCATTGAATATATACCTTCATATTTGCAAATATATTAATGTTATTGAGAGTCAGTGTTTATGCATTGGTTCATAGTAAAGCATTTAGAAAATAAGTAATGAGCTGTGTTTTCTAAGCTCCCTTATAATATATTATGTATGGATAGACTGATGGAAGTTCTTTAACTTCATTTTTTTTAGAATTTGCAGGAACATGGACTAAAATTCAAGTTTCATTTTCTCATAACAACATTTTATTAGAACGTCTTACATGTGAAATATAATAGAGTATATACTCACATTCTGCACACAAATGTGTCTATTTATATGGTACTGGTGCTAATTACTGATTGCATTAAATTTAAGAAGCCTAGCCAAAACCTCTTTGTGTTTAATATACCTGTAGGAAATAACCAAGAATCAAAATCACTTCATTTTAAAATAATATTTCACACCTAATGCTGGAGTGATTTTTAATCAATATCTACTAATATTCAAAATAGATACAATGCATGTAAACAGTTTTTTGATCATCGTGTTATGCCTGTATCTAGGCATGATGATTTAGTTCAGAGGGATGTGTATTTCATTTTTACAATTTATTTTATATCATACACAACTTCAAGATTCATGATTGCAAAACTAAATAGATAATGTATACAGATAATGTGTGTGTTTTCTCATGGTTTTTTCTGTTAGTTTGAAATTTAGAATAAATAGCTTCATCTTTTAACTGAAGTATAGCTTTTCTTGCTGTGTTACTTTCAGATGTACGGCATACTGATTCAGTATTTTTGCAGATTTTATTCCATTAGAATAGGCTATTACAAGACAATGAGTATAATTTCCTGTGTTATTCGATATAGCCTTATTTCTAATCTATTATATATATATTGATAGTAATTTGTATCTGTTAATCCCATACCCATAGTTTGTCACCCTACTTCCTTCTCCCCTTGGTAACCACAAGGTTGCTTTTCATACCTGTGTTTGTTTCCATTTTGCATATAAATTTATTTGTTTTATTTTTTGGATTCCACTGCTACTGCTACTGCTGCTAAGTCGCTTCAGTCGTGTGCGACTCTGTGCGACCCCAGAGATGGCAGCCCACCAGGCTCCTCCATCCCTGGGATTCTCCAGGCAAGAACACTGGAGTGGGATAGCAAATAGTATTTGCTTATTGAATTATTGTCACAGTCTAAGAAGCTTATGCCAGTGGGAATTAGTCTTCAAGATTTGTAATGTTTAATCTAACTAGTAAAATGGTTTAAAAAATGTCTATTTATTATTATTATAAAAATACTTATTATATACTATGATATAGTGATAAAATATTTTACAGTATAAAAGTTATTAATAATAAAAGTACAAATTAAAAGAATGAGAAAAAAGTATAACATACTTTGTTTTCTGTTATATAGATGTACTTGATTTTCCTATATAAAAAGCTTATTGAATTTAAATCTTTAGTTTATCATGTGGCTTATTGCATTCTACATTTGACCATCAATTTTTCTATTTAATAATGGCAGCATGATTAAATATGCTTCATTTTTTAAATAGTTTTAGCGTAAAACTTTGGACATTGAAGGTTTATTTTGTTCATTGTATTTAATGGTTAATATAAATGAAAAATAGATTTCACAGATAAGTAGATCCAAATGCTGTTGTTGTTCAGTTGCTCAGTCGTGTCCAATTTTTGTGAACCTATGGACTGCAACATGCCAGCTTTCCCTGTCTTTCACTTTCTCCAGGAGTGCTTAACCTCACACCGATTGAGCTGGTGATCCTATCCAATCATCTCATCCTCTGGCACTCACTTCTCCTCCTACCCTCAGTCTTTCCCAGCATCAGGATCTTTTCCAATCAGAGTCTCTTCACATCAGGTGGGCAAAGTATTAGCACTTCAGCTTTAACATCAGTCCTTCCAATGAATACTCAGGAATGATTTCCTTAGGATTATTTGGTTCGATCTCCTTATTGTCCAAGGCACTCTGAAGAGTCTTCTCCAGGACCACAATTTGAAAGCATCAATTCTTTGTTGCTCAGCCTTTTTCTGCTCCAACTCTCACATCCGTACATGACTACTAGAAAAACCATTGCTTTGACCATATAGATCTTTGTCAGCAAAGTGATGTCTCTGTTTTTTAATATGCTAACAAGGTATATCGGAGCTTTCCTTCCAAGAAGAGAGTGTTTTTTAATTTCTTGGGTGCAGTCACCATCCACAGTGATTTTGGAGCCCAAGAAAATAAAATCTGTCACTCTCTCCACTTCTTGCCCATCTATTTTCCATAAAGTGATGGGACTGGATGCCATGATGTCAATTTTCTGAATGTTGAGTTTTAAGCCAGCTTTTTCACTGAACAGTATGAAAAGGCTGGGAGAAATATCAACAACCTCAGATGTGCAGATCAATGGAAGTACATTATTAGCTATGTTTTCTAAATTATCATGATTAGATTCCAAATCAATCTAACCATTATGAAAATATTTTTGTTAAAGTTTTGCTTGTACATTTTTATTCTCTTTAATTTTATTTGATTGGTAACTGCAGCCATGAAATTAAAAGACATTTACTCCTTGGAAGGAAAGTTATGACCAACCTAGATAAGCATGTTCAAAAACAAAGACATTACTTTGCCAACAAAGGTCCGTCTAGTCAAGGCTATGGTTTTTCCTGTGGTCATGTATGGATGTGAGAGTTGGACTGTGAAGAAGGCTGAGTGCGGAAGAATTGATGCTTTTGAACTGTGGTGTTGGAGAAGACTCTTGAAAGTCCCCTGGACTACAAGGAAATCCAACCAGTCCATTCTGAAGGAGATCAGCCCTGGGATTTCTTTGGAAGGAATGATGCTGAAGCTGAAACTCCAGTACGTTGGCCACCTCATGCGAAGAGTTGACACATTGGAAAAGACTCTGATGCTGGGAGGGATTGGGGGCAGGAGGAGAAGGGGACGACAGAGGATGAGATGGCTGGATGGCATCACTGACTTGATGGATGTGAGTCTGAGTGAACTCCAGGAGTTGGTGATGGACAGGGAGGCCTGGCGTGCTGCGATTCATGGGGTAGCAAAGAGTCAGACACGACTGAGAGACTGATCTGATCTGATAATGCTTCTTTTGATTTTTATTTAGAGCATATATTTCCCTGAAGTATTTTTATATAAATTAGAAAATTCTTTGCATATAATTTTAAATGTGAATATAAGAGGGCTTTTATAAGTGACAGAAATATCATTGCAGATAAAAAGGTAAAATAGGAAACTATTCTACATAACTCTTTCATAGTTCTCTCTTCATAAAATGTACTTACTGAAACAAAAGCAAACCTATTATTTCTTCAATCATACTTAAAAACATCATGTGAATATTAAAGAAAAAGATAGACATGCATATTAAGTAACAAACCAAAAAAGTCAGTTTTTATGTTATAACTTTGCTGATAAATCATCCCAGAAAAAAATGTTCAGCTTTGTTATTTTCTTGTGTCCTTGTGCTTATGGTTAATTTTGATTCATTGCCAAAAGTTATCAATATTTTGTACTGATTTTGTGCATGTTAGTTACACGCCAGATATGTAAATCCACATAAACAGAAACATACAAACTGTAATATGTGAAGGGTCAATGAATAAATGAAGACACAATTGCTGATGCCCCCAAAATGTGAGAAATTCTACCCTTTACTGCTTACCATAAATGATACATCACCTTCATATGAGAGGACGTGAGAGAACACCCATATCAATCCATGACTGAAATGTTAGTAAAGTTTAGTATCTTTGAAGCATCATGTGTGTGTGTGTGTGTGTGTGTGTGTGTGTGTGTGTTATATCACAGTGACCACTGTCATGTTTTGCTTTGGGGGTGCATGCATCTAATCTTTTCTAGACTAGTTCAGATTACTGAATAAATGCATTATTTTAAAATTTCAAATATAGAATATAAGTTTTGAGTTACTACTAAAAACAACACAATTGTAAAATACTCAAGAATAATGAGCTTGACTCATTTATATACTATCTCCCATTTTGCCTAAAAATATGTTAATATGCATTCACAAAGTAGGTTTATTTAATATTGATTGATAATTCAACCTAATAAATTGCTAAGGTATGAAACACTCAAATTGTAGATTTTGAGTTCTTTGCATACAGAATACATGTAATATAAATTGTTGAAGAGAGTCTTTGTAATCCATATATATTTTTAGAAATCTAAAATCTTATACAATAATCTACTTTTCCCAGAAGTACTTCCTTCAGAAATTGACTTAGAAGATTTTAAAAAATTCAAAATTGATCTTCTTTTCTTAAAAAAAAAAATAGCATTTCAAATAAGTACTCTTTGAATTTTGATATGGTTGCCAATGATAGATTTATCTTGATCTAGTAATCAATATATAATAGAAACCAATAATCAGCATTTTTAGCAGTCTTTCTAGGATACTTTAAATCAGACCAAAGTTTAACAAACACTACTTCAAATGGTTTCAGTATCATTTCAGATCACAGTTAAGTATGTTACCCACTTTGTATGTGACAGAGTTGAAAGGAGCTCAAGTGCTGTAACTCCAGAATTTGTGCTCTTAAATCACTGTTATTGTATCTCTTGACAGATTCAACCTAGCATTCTCATATCTCAATGATTTTTAAATGTTTTCTCTTAAATTATGCCAAATATTTCTTCTATCATAAGTTCCTTATCCAGAGCCAATCTTTTCAATGAACCACCCAACACATTGCTGAAAGAAATTACATACTGAATTAAGAATATCTTTAAGCAATCAATGTGGGCAAATTAAGCCTGGTCTAGGGTATGGCTTATTATCCTTGGTTAAATATTCTTAAAATAGTCTCTTATTTTATACCAGAGTTACAGTTTTAGTTTGCTGTGTGTGCTGAACAAGTCACTCCTAATGGTTTAGCATTCTGTTCCAGGAGTCTTTTGGAATTTTCCTTAGTTTCCAACAAAATGCAGAGTGAGCCTCTAGAGGATTTTAAGTAAATACTCTTCCTCTGAGTAGGGCAAAGGATGCTGGAGAGTTGAACCAGATGTGGACAATCAATGCACAAACCACTGTTGTTGATCATAGTTTTACTCTGGGGTGCTGACCTTGTCAACCATCAGCAAAGTTGATCCTTCCTGTTTCTATATCACTTGATGTGTCCTGCCCATCCAAGTTCTTTGTTCACCTAAAATTTAAGCTTTCCTTTAATTTATTCCATTGCATTATGTCATGTTGTTTTGCATTGTCTTATATTGTTTATATTATTCTTGGTGCTTTCTAAATTGCCAAATGCAGCAGTAGATTTAGACAAGTTGATCTATGCTAATGTTCATAGCAAGTTCAGTTCAGTTCAGTCAGTCAGTTGTGTCTGACTCTTTGGTACCCCATGGACTTCAGCACACCAGGCCTCCCTGTCTATCACCAACTCCCGGAGCTTACTCAAACTCATTCACATCAAGTCAGTGATGCCATCCTATCATCTCATCCTCTGTCGTGCCCTTCTCCTCCAGCCTTCAATCCTCCCCAGTATCAGGGTCTTTTCAAATGAGTCTGTTCTTTGATTCAGGTGGCCAAAATATTGGAGCTTCAGATTCAGCATCAGTCCTTCCAATGAATATTCAAGACTGCTTTCCTTTAGGATGGACTGGTTGGATTTCCTTGCAGTCCAAAGGATTCTCAAGAGTCTTCTCCAAAACCACAGTTGAAAAGTATGAATTCTTCTGCACTCACCTTTCTTTATAGTCCAACTCTCACATCCATACATGACTACTGGGTCTAGAAAAAACTCCTGACAAATTATAAATGAATAACATATAAGGGAATAAATAAGTAAATGAGACATCTGGACTCTAATATTCATTTGCAACTTCTCAGGTAAGATGTATGCATCTAAGACATGGAAATTTGAAAAAAAAAAGTTTCTAATTATCTGGCACAGATTATTTGACAAATAAATCCGATAAATTGACAAAAGTTTGATGAAAGAATGGAGGATGTGAATAATGTCTGTTAAAAGAGTATTATGGGGATTCATGCTAGTATCTTCCTGAGTAATTTGATTTATGAAGTAATCACTTTCTCCTTACAATAGTATTTTCATATACTGGAAAACAGTGAACTGAGTCTTTTAATAATGTTTTCAGTAGATACGTCATTTTATATTTAACATATATTTACATTTTTAACATTAAGAATATAAACTAAAGAACCTCCTGTTTAAAATACAGTTAATAAAAAAAGCATATAACTATTATGGGTCAGTCAGTTCAGCTCAGTCGCTCAGTCGTGTCCGAATCTTTGCGAACCCATGAATCGCAGCACACCAGGCATCCCTGTCCATCAACAGCTCCCGGAGTTCACACAAACTCATGCCATCGAGTCGGTGATGCCATCCAGCCATCTCATCCTCTGTCATCCCCTCTCCTCCTCCCCCAAATCCCTCACAGCATCAGAGTCTTTTCCAATGAGTCAACTCTTCACATGAGGTGGCCAAAGTATTGGAGTTTCAGCTTCAGCATCAGTCCTTCCAAAGAACACCTAGGACTGATCTCGTTTAAAATGGACTGGTTGGATCTCCTTGCAGTCCAAGGGACTCTCAAGAGTCTTCTCCAACACCACAGTTCAAAAGCATCAATTCTTCGGCACTCAGCTTTCTTCACAGTCCAACTCTGACATCCATACATGACCACTAGAAAAACCATAGCCTTGACTAGACAGACCATTGTTGACAAAGTAATATCCCTGTTTTTCAATACGCTATCTAGGTTGGTCATAACTTTCCTTCCAAGGAGTAAGCTTCTTTTAATTTCATGGCTGCAGTCACCATCTACAGTGATTTTGGAGCCCCCCAAAATAAAGTCTGACACTGTTTCCACTGTTTCCCCATCTATTTCACATGAAGTGACAGGACCAGATGCCATGTTCTTCGTTTTCTGAAAGTTGAGCCTTAAGCCAACTTTTTCACTCTCCTCTTTCATTTTCATCAAGAGGCGTTTTAGTTCTTCTTCACTTTCTGCCATAAGCTTGGTGTCATCTGCATATCTGAGGTTATCGATATTTTTCCCGTCAATCTTGATTCCAGCTTGTGCTTCTTCTAGCCCAGCATTTCTCATTATGTACTCTGCATATAAGTTAAATAAGCAGGGTGACAATATACGGCCTTGATGTAATCCTTTTCCTATTTGGAACCAGTCTGTTGCTCCATGTCCAGTTCTAACTGTTGCTTCATGACTTGCATATAGGTTTTTCAAGAGGCAGGTCAGGTGGTCTGGTATTCCCATCTCTTTCAGAATTTTCCACAGTTTATTGTGATCCACACAGTCAAAGGTTTGGCATAGTCAATAAAGCAGAAATAGATGTTTTTCTGGAACTCTTTCGCTTTTTCAATGATCCAGCGGACGTTGGCAATTTGATCTCTGGTTCCTCTGCCTTTTCTAAAACCAGCTTGAACATCTGGAAGTTCATGGTTCACATATAGCTGAAGCTTGGCTTGGAGAATTTTGAACATTACTTTACTACCCTGTGAGATGAGTGCAATTGTGCGGTAGTTTGAGCATTCTTTGGCATTGCCTTTCTTTGGGATTGGAATGAAAACTGACCTTTTGCAGTCCTGTGGCCACTGCTGAGTTTTCCAAATTTTCTGGCAGATTGAGTGCAGCACTTTCACAGCATCATCTTTCAGGATTTGAAATAGCTCAACTGAAATTCCATCACCTCCACTAGCTTTGTTCATAGCGATGCTTTCTAAGACCCACTTGTCTTCACATTCTAGGATGTATGGCTCTAGGTGAGTGATCACACCATCGTGATTATCTTGGTCATGAAGATCTTTTTTGTACAGTTCTTCTGTGTATTCTTGACACCTCTTCTTAATATCTCCTGCTTCTGTTACGTCCATACCTTTTCTGTCCTTTATCGAGCCCATCTTTGTATGAACTATTCCCTTGGTATCTCTAATTTTCTTGAAGAGATCTCTAGTCTTTCCCACTCTGTTGTTTTCCTCTATTTTCTTGCATTGATCACTGAGGAAGGCTTTCTTGTCTCTCCTTGCTATTCTTTGGAACTCTGCATTCAGATGCTTATATCTTTCCTTTTCTCCCTTTCTTTTTGCTTCTCTTCTTTTCACAGTGATTTGTAAGTCCTCCTCTGACAGCCATTTTGCTTTTTTGCATTTCTTTTCCATGGGGATGGTCTTGATCCCTGTCTCCTGTACAATGCCATGAACCTCCATCCATAGTTTATTAGGCACTCTATCTATTCCCTTAAATCTATTTCTCACTTCCACTATATAATCATTAGGGATTTGATTTAGGCCATACCTGAATGGTCTAGTGGTTTTCCCTACTTTCTTCAATTTAAGTCTGAATTTGGCAATAAGGAGTTCATGATCTGAGCCACAGTCAGCTCCTGGTCTTGTTTTTTTTTTTTTTTTTTTACCATTTTTTAAAAAATTTTATTTTATTTTTAAACTTTACATAATTGTATTAGTTGTCTTGTTTTTGCTGACTGTATAGAGCTTCTTCATCTTTGGCTGCAAATAATAAAGTCAGTCTGATGTTGGTGTTGACCATCTGGTGATGTCCACGTGTAGAGTCTTTTCTTGTGTTGTTGGAAGTGGGTGTTTACTATGACCAGTGTGTTCTCTTGGCAAAACTCTCTTAGCCTTTGCCCTGCTTCATTCTGTACTCCAAGGTCAAATTTGTCTATTACTCCAGGTGTTTCTTGACTTCCTACTTTTGCATTCCAGTCCCCTATAATGAAAAGGACATCTTTTTTGGGTGTTAGTTCTAAAAGGTCTTGTAGGTCTTCATAGAATCATTCAACTTCAGCTTCTTCAGCATTAGTGGTTGGGGCATAGGCTTGGATACTGTGATATTGAATGGTTTGCCTTGGAAACAAACAGAGATCATTCTGTCGTTTTTGAGATTGCATCCAAGTACTGCCCTTCGGACTCTTTTGTTGGCCATAATGGCTACTCCATTTCTTCTAACGGATTCCTGCCCACAGTAGTAGATATAATAGTCATCTGAGTTAAATTCACCCATTCCAGTCCATTTTATTTCACTGATTCCTAGATTGTTGACGTTCACTCTTGCCATCTCTTGTTTGACCACTTCCAATTTGCCTTGATTCATGGACCTGACATTCCAGATTCCTATGCAATATTGCTCTTTACAACATTGGACCTTGCTTCTATCACCAGTTGCTTCCTTAAATGGGTATTCTTTTTGCTTTGGCTCCATCCCTTCCTTCTTTCTGGAGTTATTTCTCCACTGATCTCCAGTAGCATATTGGGCACTTACCAACCCGGGGAGTTCCCCTTTCAGTATCCTATCATTTTGCCTTTTCATACTGTTCATGGGCTTCTCAAGGCAAGAGTACTGAAGTGGTTTGCCATTCCCTTCTCCAGCGGACCACATTCTGTCAGACCTCTCCACCATGACCCATCCGTCTTGGGTGGCCCCACACGGCATGGCTTAGTTTCATTGAGTTAGACAAGGCTGTGGTCTGTGTGATCAGATTGGCTAGTGTTCTGTGATCATGGTTTCAGTGTGTCTGTCCTCTGATGCCCTCTCACAACACCTACCATCTTATTTGGGTTTCTCTTACCTTAGATGTGGCATATCTCTTCTCAGCTGCTCCAGCAAAGCACAGCCACTGCTCCTTACCTTGGACGAGGAGTATCTCCTCACGGCCACCCCTCCTGACCTTGAACGTGGAGTTGCTCCTTTTGGCCCTCCTGCGCCCGTGCAGCTGGTACTCCTTGATCGTGGGGTTGCTCCTCCTGGCCGCCGCCCCTGGCCTCGGGCGTGACTAAAACCAAACAACCAACTTTAGGTCATAAGTAAAAATCTTAACTAGAGAAAAAACTTAGTAAATATGTAACAATTCACATTGCCTCCACATGTAAACCTTTTGACTTAATTTTCTATCTATCTACCTATTTATCATGTGGAAGAAAACACTCAACTAGAGTGTGAATTAAAAATGTCTACTACAGATGTCTAATTTAAATAAAAATGAAATTTCTTCATTGACTGCGTGTACATTTGTAAAATATTTTGTTTAACAATTTAAAACTGAATCACTTTACTGTATACCTGAAACTAAGAAAATATTGTTGGTCAACTATACTTCCATAAAAAGTAAAGTAAAAACAAATAAAAATGAAATTCATTCCAATGATAAAAATCAAATATTAAATACTCCTATATGTTTACCTATGTAGACTCAAGGAGATTTATTTTTTCTTCTTTTTAATAAGAAGGATTTCCTTAAACAAAAATTCACATGTACTTAAACTAGAAAGCTCACATTTATTTTCAAACACTTCAAAAGCTCTGTGAATACTTGAAATTTTCTATTGATTTTAATTTATACAAAATTGAAGAATTTTCAAATAATGAATTTTTTTTTTTTTTTTTTACTTAATGAGTTATATCAATTAAAATTTTGAGCAGTGTGCTTGCTCTGTGTTTAATTGTAGCTAACCTACCCCAGAGAGAAATCAGAGCTGTCAGATAACTTGCATTATTTTGTCAATTGAGAAAGATGGAAATGGTATATGAGGCTGAAGGGATCACGAATAATCTGTCAATCTAGAAACCTCCAACTAATGAACAGTTATGAGCAGCTTTAGCCAGTTTTATCTTAGGTAGTAATCCAAACCCAGAATTGTAAAAGTCTGTCTTTTAAAATTTACAATTCCTTTCACACATTATCCTTAACAACATCACTTCATACTCTTATGCAGAATATAATAATATTTTCTAGAAAGTCATTCTGTGTATCTTTATAGATATAATTTATGTGATTGCTAAGGAATAAATGCTGACAAAGTTTATAAGAGGGTATTTTTATAATAGAATCCTAGTGCAACTGTTGAAATATTCAAATTTAGGACAAGTTCAAAATGCAACTACTGATGTTTCAAAGGAAAGTTTGATATATCAGTTTTTTCCCCCTTGTAAACATTTCTGTTAATTACTTGGAGTTTGAAAAAGCTTTACTTCATCCTGGCAGTTCCCTAGAGCTAATAATCTGTGGCTGGGCTTAGTGACCGTGGCAGAATGCCAATTACATTGCATGATGAGTGAAATATCTGTTGCAACTGTCAAAAAGCAACAAAAGTCACAGAAAACATTTAAAAGCCAGAGACTTAGTATTAGTTTTCACATTGAATATGTAAACAAGGCAATGTCTCAAACTTATCTGTAACGGTAAAAAATATATATAACAATATATTTTATTGTTTTATTTTTTTGTTTATTTTATTGTTTTATTAAAAATATTTCATCATTTGATCTTCACTATTCTTTCATGATCAATGAACAAAGGAAAAGAGGACACACTAAAAAAGGAAGCTGCTGCTATTATTATTTATTTATAGCCTCAGTAACATGATAATAGCTTTTCTATGTTCCTGAAACTGCATAAACTAATATGCATATAACTAGCCATATATAATATACAAGGTACAAATAATTTACGTAAAAGGAGCACTTGGAAATAATCGTAAGCTTTTTAAAGTGGATTAGGGAAGGGATAGAGAAATTCCAGTGATATTTAAAGATGTTTAAAGCAATGCTATTTATAGCTCAAAATATCAAAAACCTCAGGTTTTCCCATTCTGTACTTGTTTGGAAAATTAATTGTGTGTTTTTGCTTCACTTTATTGTACATTTACTAATTTGATACAAAATCTATTTATACTCAAAGATCTACAGGGGTAGGATACCGTCTTATGCTTCTATTTTTGTGAGAAGAGAATGTAAATAATTCTGACAGGCTTTATTGTTTCTCAGAAGAAATTGCACATGGGCCCTTCATATGCTTTAGCCATTACTCTACTTCAAATATACATTAAACACACAAACATACATTATGCATGTGTCTGTATATAATTTCTAACTTAAATAAACAATATAAAATCCCACTGAACTATTTATATCTGTAATTTTTCACAAAAATAGGTCTCCATTTAACTATTGTTTTCTTTTATCTGTGTGAGCCATGTATTGTTTGGTTCTTCCAAAGAGGTAGATAAATCTTTAAGGAAATAAAATTAAAATTCTAGAAAAGAAAATTAAAGTGACTGTTGAAGAAATGCTTATACTGCTAAACACAAAGGCAAAAATACAAACAAACAACAAAAAACTATAGGAAAAGGGGATAGATTTCATTGAATAAAAAATAAAATAAAATAATGAAGATGTATGTATATAAATACAAAAAAAAAAAAAAGGGACAAAACATGAAAGTATCATGAGCATTTAGAGACAAAAAGTGGAAAGCAAATCAAAGATTTGATGAAGTGAGTTGTACATAAGAATTTAGAATGATTTCTAAATGCCACCTTAGACACTAAGTGTCTTCCCTCAAACTGATCTATTCTGTGCAGCTCTTCATTTTCTGACAACCAGCAATGCTGAAGACCAACGGCAACAACCACCACAGGAGAGATATTTTGTTGAAGTTTCATTAAGTTCTAAAAGTGTTAATGCATTAATTCATTTAAAAAATATTGTTTCCACATGTTCATGAAGTAAATGCTGTCATCATTACCATTTTATGTTTGGTCACATTCAAACCCAGAGATTTAAAAACTATACAAGATGATAAGCAGAACGAGTCCGCCTTCTAGTGATATAAACTTTGCAATGATTACTACTCTCTTAGATTAACAGGTTTGCTAGTATGCACTGACATCTGTGTAATGTGACCTTACGTAGCTCACAATCTCTGAAAGCACAATGATGCACATGATACAAATGCAGTTTTTTTTTTTAATAACCATTCAGAAATACCAAACCCTGAGAACATTGAGACAAAAATTGGAAATAAAGATAAAAATAAAAGATAAATGTAGTAACCAATTGATTCAAATTTTCTTAAGTTTTTCTATTTTCTGTCATGATCTATGTTACACTCCTTCAGTAAATATTGACTTTGTTATTACTGTAAGCCAGGGACTGGGAATAGAATAAAGTTCATATTCACTGTGTTCAAAGTGGACTGTGTATTCCCATCACTTCCTAAATTTTAGAGAATAAAGATATTAAGTATTTAATAAGAGCTGGATATAAATCAGGCTAATTTTAGAAACAAATTTCCTAATGTAAGATTTTATTGCATAAAGCCAGGACCAAGGCTGGAGTCCACAATGCCAGTAGCAAAGCCCAGTACACTTATTTGATTGAAGGAGACCTCTGTTTGGTTTGGAAATTTTTAATTAAAAATTTAAAATTTTTAATCAATGCAAAGAGTAATTTTATTTTAATTTATACAAAATTTTAAAAGATTTTATTAGTTGTTCTTAATGAGCAAAACGATTTCTGATATTTAGATCTAAAAATGTTTTCTTCAATGGATACTTATAAAGAGCACATTACAAAACATAGTATAAAATACAGTCAGTGATTTCCATGGAGTAAGGACAGGGGTGGTGTTATAAATAGCTTATTTATAAATCTTTCACTGTATTTAAAAGTAAAAGTACCTAGGCTTTGTAATCATTCTAACTTTAAAGAATTTTATACATTATTCTTTGCTTAATAACAACAATTATATCAACAAAATGAGCATTAATTCCTTTTATTCAACACCTGTGGCACATGCTATAACACAATTTTTTCATTTAAGTTTAATTTAATTTCATTTAATTTTCTCATTTAGTTCCCAGTACATTCAAAGTAATATGGGTACCAGTAATATATTCTCTAACAAAAGGGAAATTGACACTTTGAGAAGTTCAGGTAGATTGCATAAAGTCACAAAGAAAGAAAATGGTAAGTTGAGTTTCTCTTATTGGGTGGATGGATGGATAGGTAGATACAGAGATAATGAAGATGGAAAGAGATAGTCAGTCATAGACCTAAAGAGATATCACCTGGGGATATAGTTATCTGGGGGTCTTGATTAGGATAGAAGCTTCGAGTTCTTTCATTCACTCTCTTCCTAAGGCAACAGAAAATTTCAGGGCCGTAAGAGGTGTGTATTCCTATCTTTCTTCCATCTATACATGGCCACCCTACATTTTTTTACTTTTTTTTTTAATTTTAAACTTTTTATTTTGTATTGGGATATAGCCAATTAACAATGTTTTGATAGTTTCAGTGCCGGGGTCCAGCCCCGGCTGATCCAGGGTATTCAAAGGAGAGACGGCGTAGGCAACCTATTTATTTAAATATTTATCAAAGATATAAAGAGTAATAGAATGAGGATAGCTCAGTGAGGAAATTCAGTGGAGAAAAGCGGCTGAAATAAGGATAGCTCAGTGGGAAAATTCAGTGAAGAAAAGCTGCTGAATAAAATTCCAAAGCAGGGAATTAACGTCACCTATGTCCATTCTCCTGAAGGAGAGGAGACACTAAGGCCTCCCCGGTCAGATCTTAGAAGCCCAGGCAAAATTAGTAGGCTTGACGAGCTTCCCCGCCTCAGAGGGAAAATTTCAGCCAGAAGGTGAAAGAAAGCACGACATGGGGAGACCAAATTTCGGTGAACAAAAAAGGGGCATACTTTATTTTCCAAAGTAGTTTTATACCTTAAGTTGTGCATAGAGGATGATGGGGGAAGGGGTGGAATCATGCAAGGACAGCAGTTCCTGGTCCTAATCGAAGCCAGGCTTTCAAATTTATCATATGCAAAAGTTCAGGTGATTTACATCATCTTCTGGCCAGGAGGCCTGTTAACACTTTAAGAAACTTATTTTTCTCTAAAGGTGATTATTCTAAAGTCAGGCGCCAGCCTCCAAAAAAGCATTGGACAAAGCTGCATTGCTATATGGCAAAAGTGAGGTGGGCTCAATCAAGAAAAGAATTAACTCAAGGGTCCAAGGTTACAAACATTGAGGCTACTACTTACATTTCTATACACCCATTATATCAATCAATACACTGCCAAGGACACAGTAGGTAAGGGGTATGGAGACTTAGCAGCAAACTTTGGCCCAATAAGTGAAAAACCCTTCACCAATACAATTTCTAACAAATCTTTTAACTACTCAAAGGAATCTGTGTTTAGACAGTTTAGAACATCTCCTGCCTCTCATAGTTGGGAGGCTCTGAACAATCACATGTGGCGGGAAAAACCTATTCAGGCAGGCTAGAGGATTTCCAAAGGAGTTTGCAGGTTGAAACACTGTCACACCCAGGAATTATTAACTGGAGCTGTAAGCTAACTCTTTTTTCAGAGAGAGGTAGTGGGGGACAGCCCCCCGTAAAGTCAGAGGTGTAGGTGAAAGCACAAAGCAGAAAGTAGGCAGACTCTGGTTTTGGGGGTAGATGCTCGAGAATTTCCAGGGGGACTCCTGAGGCTCGATCCCGCCTTTGCGTGTGCCGAGCCTCCTTCCTCATGACCTTTGCCACGGGCGGAGTTCCTCACGCTGGCTCCCAGCAGTGATAGAATTCCAGTTGAGCTATCCCAGATCCTGAAAGATGATGCTGTGGAAAGTGCTGCACTCAATATGCAATATGCACTCAATATGCAATATGCCGGCTCCCAGCATTTCAGGTGAACAACAAAGAGACTCAGCCAAACATATGCATGTATCCATTTTCCTCCAAACTCCCCTTCCATCCAGGCTGCCACATAACATTGTTTTTCTACATGATCTCTTAAAGTATAATAGCTAAAGTTCTTACAGAACAGCTCAAGCTCTCAAAAATTACTTAAAGGGAAGTGTTTTGGCTTTTGTAAAGTATAAACCTAAAACTGTTAAAAGTGTTATTTTTTACATTATACTGGATGCAACAAACACACAGCCCTCCAGATTCAATGTAGAAGAGTCTACACAGAAGTTTGATAACTGGGAGATATAGTTCACTGTGGGTCGTCTTTAAGAATAGCTACCAAAAGAAAACTGTCCAGATAAAAAAAGGAAGAGAGAAATAGAATCTTTCTAAGAGTAGCAATGATGGATTCCCAGGGAGATAAGAAATGATAGAATGAAGAAGTACATTTATTGGGAGTCATTATTTGATGTTAGCCACATTGATGTTTTCATAATATTTTACTTCTTAAATTACTTTTACATAATAAAGGACAGAAATGGCATGGACCTAACAGAAGCAGAAGATATTAAGAAGAGGTGGCAAGAATATATAGAACTATACAAAAAAAGATCTTAATGACCCAGATAACCATGATGCTGTAATCACTCATGTAGAACCAGATATCTTGGAATGCAAAGTCAAGTGGGACTTAAGAAGTATCAAGGTGAACAACAAGAGTGAAGGTAATAGAATACAAGCTGAGCTATTTCAAACCCTAAAAGGTGATGCTGTCAAAGCGCTGCACTCAATATGCCAGCAAATTGGAAAACTCAGCAGTGGCCACAGGACTGGAAAAGGTCAGTTTTCATTCCAATCCCAAAGTACAGCAATGTGAAAGAACATTCAAGTTCCCACACAATTGCACTCATTTCACGTGATAGCAAAATTATGCTCAAAATTCTCCAAGCTAGCCTTCAACAGTACATGAACCAAGAATTTCCAGATGTTCAAGCTGGATTTAGAAAAGACAGAGGAACCAGATATCAAATTGCTAATATCCATTGGATCATAGAAAAAGCAAGAGAATTCCAGAAAAGCATCTGTTTCATTGACTACGCTAAAGCCTTTTAGTGTGTGAATCAGAGCAAACAGTGGAAAATTCTTAAAAAGATGGGAATACCAGACCATCTCACTGCCTTCTGAGAAACCTGAATGCAGGTCAATAAGCAACAGTTAGAACCAGACATGGAACATCAGACTAGTTCAAAATTCAAAAAGGAGTATATCAAGGCTATATATTGTCACCCTGCTTATTTAATTTATAAGCAGAGTACATCAGGTGAAATACCAGGGTGAATGATACACAAGCTGGAAACAAGAATGCTTGGAGAAATATCAATAACCTCAGATATGCAGATGACACCACCCTTACGGTAGAAAGCAAAGAACTAAAGAGTCTCTTGATGAAAGTAAAAGAGGAGAGTAAAAAAGCTGGCTTAAAATTAAATATTCAAAAAGCCAAGACGATGGCATCCAGTCCCTTCACTTCATGGCAAACAGATGGGGAAACAATGGAAACAGTAACAGACTTTCTTTTCTTGTATCCCAAAATCACTGGAGATGGTGAGTGTGGCCATGAAATTAAAAGACACTTGCTCCTTGGAAGAAAAGCTCTCACAGTCCTCGACAGCATATTAAAAAGCAGAGACACTACTTTACCAACAAAGGTCCATCTAGTCAAAGCTATGGTTTTTTGCAGTGCCATGTATGGATGTGAGGGTTAGACCATAAAGAAGGTTGAGCACTGAAGAAGTGATGCTTTTGAACTGTGGTGTTGGATAAGATGTTTGAGAGTCCTTTGGACTGGAAGGGGATCCAATTAGTTAATCCTAAAGGAAATCAATACTGAATATTCACTGGAAGGACTGATTTTGAAGCTGAAGGTCCAATACTTTGACCACCTGATGCCAAAAGCTGACTCATTAGAGAAGACCCTGATGCTGACAAAGATTGAAGGCCAGAGGAGAAGAGGTGAGGAGGATGAGATGGTTGGATGGCATCACTGACTCAATGGACATGAGTTTGAGCAAGTTTCAGCAGATGTGCTGCAGTCCATGGGGTCACAAAGAGTTGGACACAACTGGGGGATTGAACAACAACAAATAATGTCTTCTAAATTATATTTTGATTTCTTGACTCATCAGTGAGATTGAAATGTATTATTAAATTTCAAAGTGAGTGAAATTTGATAGATTTATTTATTTTCATTGTATTAGTATTAATAGTAATGATAATGATAATAGTGATAATGATACACAGTAGTATTTGCAGTAATAGTAGTGATGGAGGTAGTGGTAGTAACAGAAATATTCTAGCTCAGTTGCATGATAAACCAGAATACATTATCTCTATGATGTCTCTATTTGTAAGATTTTTAAGACTTGATCTATGGCCACACACAAATTCAATTTTGGTAATTGTCCCATGTATTCCTGCAAAACATATATCTCTATCATTGTTGAATACAATGTTACACAGTCA
Source organism: Bos mutus (assembly GCF_027580195.1). Lineage (NCBI taxonomy): Eukaryota > Metazoa > Chordata > Mammalia > Artiodactyla > Bovidae > Bos > Bos mutus. The sequence goes on along the minus strand of NC_091628.1, from coordinate 41,244,820 downwards.
GTTAGGTCAGATACCAAACTGAAGTTGCACAAACTTTCTATTTTTTTGCTGGCAATTTTCTTTTACATTTTCTTATCAATTACTGAGAGATGTATTAAAGTTACCCATTGCTATAGATTTTTTTTTAATTTTATTTTTTAACTTTACAATATTGTATTGGTTTTGCCATATATCAACATGAACCCGTCACAGGTATACAAGTATTCCCCATTCTGAACCCTCCTCGCTCCTCCCTCCCCGTACCATCCCTCTGGGTCATCCCAGTGCACCAGCCCCAAGCATCCAGTATTGTGCATCGAACCTGGACTGGCGACTCATTTCATATATAATATTATACATATGTCAATGCTATTCTCCCAAATCATCCCACCCTCTTCCTTTCCCACAGAATCCAAAAGACTGTTTTATACATCAATGTCTCTTTTGCTGTCTCGTATACAGGGTTATTGTTACCATCTTTCTAAATTCCATATATATGCGTTAGTATACTGTATTGGTGTTTTTCTTTCTGGCTTACTTCACTCTGTATAAGAGGCTCCAGTTTCATCCACCTCATTAGAACTGATTCAAATGTATTCCTTTTAATGGCTGAGTAATACTCCATTGTGTATATGTATCACTGCTTTCTTATCCATTCATCTGCTGTTGGACATCTAGGTTGCTTCCATGTCCTGGCTATTATAAACAGTGCTACAATGAACATTGGGGTACACGTGTCTTTTTCAATTCTGGTTTCCTCAGTGTGTATGCCCAGCAGTGGGATTGCTGACTCATATGGCAGTTCTATTTCCAGTTTTTTAGGAAATCTCCACACTGTTCTCCATAGTGGCTGTACTAGTTTGCATTCCCACCAACAGTGTAAGAGGGTTCCCTTTCTTCACACCCTCTCCAACATTTATTGCTTGTAGACTTTCGGATCGCAGCCATTCTGACTGGCGTGAAATGGTACCTCATAGTGGTTTTGATTTGCATTTCTCTGTTAATGAGTGATGTTGAGCATCTTTTCATGTGTTTGTTAGCCATCTGTATGTCTTCTTTGGAGAAACATCTATTTAGTTCTTTGGCCCATTTTTTTATTGGGTCACTTACTTTTCTGGAATTGAGCTGTAGGAGTTGCTTGTATATTTTTGAGATTAGCTATTTGTCAGTTGCTTCATTTGCTATTATTTTCTCCCATTCTGAAGGCTGTCTTTTCACCTTGCTTATAGTTTCCTTTGTTGTGCAGAAGTTTTAAGTTTAAATAGGTCCCATTTGTTTATTTTTGCTTTTATTTCCAATATTCTGGGAGGTGGGTCTTGGAGGATCCTGGTGTGATGTATGTCAGAGAGTGTTTTGCCTATGTTCTCCTCTAGGAGTTTCATAGTTTCTGGTCTTATGTTTAGATCTTTAATCCATTTTGAGTTTATTTTTGTGTATGGTGTTAGAAAGTGTTCTAGTTTCAGTCTTTTACAAGTGGTTGACCAATTTTCCCAGCACCACTTGTTAAAGAGATTGTCTTTTATCCATTGTATATTCGTGCTTCCTTTGTCAAAGATGAGGTGTCCATAGATGCGTGGATTTATCTCTGGGCTTTCTGTTTTGTTCCATTGATCGATATTTCTGTCTTTGTGCCAGTACCATACTGACTTGATGACTGTGGCTTTGTAGTAGAGCCTGAAGTCAGGCAGGTTGATTCCTCCAAAACCTGACAAAGATGCCACAAAAGAAGAAAACTACAGGCCAATATCACTGATGAACATAGACGCAAAAATCCTTAACAAAATTCTAGCAATCAGAATCCAACAACACGTTAAAAAGATCATACACCATGACCAAGTGGGCTTTATCCCAGGCATGCAAGGATTCTTCAATATCCACAAATCAAACAATGTAATACACCACATTAACAAATTGAAAAATAAAAAGCATATGATTATCTCAATAGATGCAGAGAAAGCCTTTGACAAAATTCAAAATCCATTTATGATAAAAACTCTCCAGAAAGCAGGAATAGAAGGAACATACCTCAACATTATAAAATCTATATATGACAAACCCACAGCAAACATTATCCTCAACGGTGAAAAATTGAAAGCATTTCCCCTAAAATCAGGAACAAGACAAGGGTGCCCACTTTCACCATTACTGCTCAACATAGTTTTGGAAGCATAGTTTTGTCTATTTCTTTTTAAGTTCTCTCAATTTTTCCTTCATATTTTGATGCTATATAATTATATTTATGCATATTTATCAATTTTATACATCTATTGTGAATTAAATTTTAGTGGTTATGAAATTACTGACTTTTCATAAAATGTACCTTTCTAAAAATTTATTTTGTCTAATTTTACTATATCTTATTTTAATTTTTGCATCAGTATATTTTCCATCCTTTTTCTTTCAAACGTTTTATTCATTAGAGTATATTTCCTATAAGCTCATGGATTTTTATATTTCATTCAGATAATCTTTCCTTTTTTTCAATTTATGTTCCTCAACTGTACACATTTAGTGGCATTTAATGTCTTCCTATCGAGATTCTGAACCAGATTACTCATTCCACTCCACAAGATAAATACCAGATATAATGTGAAAGGAACCAGAAAGACATTTTATTATAGGAATTAATTAGGGTGACAATGGAAACTGATTTGATCTTGTGCATTTTTTGCACAGTGGCTTTGGCATACAGCAGGAGGCAGTCAAACATGAATGAATGAAATGGTGAAAACAAACAAGCAATTACTCTCTTGCACTTGATCATTGTTAACTTGGAAGAAACAGTATCTGGCCCTGCCCCTGATTTTTCTTAGACCTGTGTATTATGTTCCCCAGGTGGCATTAGTGGTAAAAAAAAAAAAAAAAAAAAATCCACCTGTCAGTGCACAAGACTTAAGAGACACAGGTTTGATCCTGGGTCAGGAAGATCCTCTGGAGAAAGAAATAGCACCCCACTTCAGTATTCTTACCTGGAAAATGCCATAAACAAAGGAAACTGGCAGTCTACAGTCCATGGGGTTACAAAGAGTCAGACAGGACTGAGCATCTAAGCCACACATGGTACTTCAGTAACAAAATCAGTGCAGAATTCCTGTACTTTTGAGCAATTGGGAAAATGATGGTAACTACGTCCTGAATGTTACTTTTGACATTATATAAACCTCCTGGCCTGATAGGAAGTAATCTAAAGACAAGCAGCTCCAATGTTGTTTTTTCCTCATTAACAAAGGATGGAGCCTTGTTCTGATAGAATGTTTTTTGGGATGGGGAAATGATTGTGATTTTACCTGTTTGGAATTCTTCAACTGAGATCTTGTTCTTCCTACCACTGAAATAATTGGCTGTCCCCAGCACTGGGTCCCAGACTCAACCAAGTATATAATGGTTGAGAGAATAGCTGATACCTTCAGTGGGTAGTGAGCTTCAGACTAAAGTTATAAGATATGTTATTAACATTATCATTTTAAGTGAAATAGACACATATACACTCATGCACTACTGAAGAGTACCAAGATCAGGATTGCTAGAACTGAAAAATTAAAAATTCTAGATTAAACAACTGGACATATTAAAAACACTAAGGGAATGTTAGCATATAAAATAACCTGAAAATATATCATAAATTAGAAATGTGAGAAATAAAATTCACCTATTAAACTATCTTAAAAGAACTTTTCTGATCATTCTATATTACAGTATGATTTTGTCCCTTACTAGCTGTTATATCTGATAAATTACTCTGTCAAACTTAATTTTCTTCCTATAAAGTGAGAATAATAATAGTGCTTATTGCATAGATTCATTTTAAAAATTAAATTAATTTGTGTAAAACTTATTCTAGTATCTCTGACAAGTATAAGGAGGTATAACAATTTTATATTTTATTGTCATAATTGTTTAATTAAATCTAGGACTGAAAAATAACCAGATAATTATAATAACTATATCTGCATAAACTATTAGAAAGTGAATATAAAAGGGTATATAATAAATAAGAAAAACTAAGAATTTACTAAGCTGTAAATAATTGTATTTTATCTTTTAGGCCATAATATAACAAAAATGGCAACCCACTCCAGTGTTCTTGCCTGGAGAATCCCAGGGACGGGGGAGCCTGGTGGGCTTCCATCTATGGGGTGGCACAGAGTCGGACACGACTGAAGCGACTTAGCAGCAGCATAACAAAGTTATATATAAATTTGTAATAGTTAAATAAACCCCAGGTTATTTAAAGTTTAGGAAAATACTTCTTAATTACTCATAGATCAAAGAGTAACAGGAATAGAAATGTAAACATTAAGAACTAATTTTAATAAAATATATATTGGAACCCAGGAGATGCAATTCAAGCAGCAAAAGGATTTGTGTAGACTTCATCATTATATTAGTAAGTAAGATGAAAATAAACGAGTTATGTCTCCAATTTAACATAGAGAAAGAAAGACGGAGGGAAAGGGAGAAACGTACCCACTTTACATAAAGATGAGGTTATTGTGAAAGTATAAGAAGAGACAAAAGTATACCAACAAGACATTAAGCTTAAGAAAGGGGGTGCAGAGACATTAATAAAAGACAAGCTGCACACCAGTCAGAATCAGTTCAGTTCAGTCGCTTAGTCATTTTCAGCTCTTTGCGACCCCATGAACTGTAGCAAGCCAGGCCTCCCTGTCCGTCACCAACTCCTGGAAATCACTTAAACTCACGTCCGTCGAGTCGGTGATGTCATCCAGCCATCTCATCCTCTGTCGTCCCCTTCTCCTCCTGCCCCCAATCCCTCCCAGCATCAGAGTCTTTTCCAGTGAGTCAGCTCTTCTCATGAGGTGGCCAAAGTACTGCAGTTTCAGCTTTAGCATCATTCCTTCCAAAGAACACGCAGGACTGATCTCCTTTAGAATGGACTAGTTGGATCTCCTTGCAGTCCAAGGGACTCTCAAGAGTCTTCTCCAACACCGCAGTTCAAAACCATCAATTCTTCGGCGCTCAATTTTCTTTATAGTCCAACTCTCATATCCATACATGACCACTGGAAAAACCATAGCCTTGACTAGATGGACCTTTGTTGTCAAAGTAATGTCTCTGTTTTTCAATATGTTATCTAGGTTGGTCATAACTTTCCTTCCAAGGAGTAAGCGTCTTTTAATTTCATGACTGCAATAAGAATGGCTATTGTCAAAAAATCTACAAACAAATGCTGGAGAGGATGTGGAGAAAGGGGAATTCTCTTTCACTGTCAGTGGAAATATAAATTGATATAGCCACTATGAAGAACTGTACGGAGTTTCTTTAAAAAAAATAGACATAGAGCTAACATCTGACACAAAAATCTCACTGCTGGGCATATGCTGCTGCTCCTGCTGCTAAGTCGCTTCAGTCGTTTCCGACTCTGTGCGACCCCATAGATGGCAGCCCACCAGGCTCCCCCGCCCCTGGGATTCTCCAGGCAAGAACACTGGAGTGCGTTGCTATTTCCTTCTCCAATGCATGAAAGTGAAAAGTGAAAGTGAAGTCTCTCAGCCATGTACGACTCTTAGTGACCCCATGGACTACGGCCTACCAGGCTCCTCCATCCATGGGATTTCCCAGGCAAGAGTACTGGAGTGGGGTGCCATTGCCTTCTCCATGCTGGGCATATACCCTGTTATTATGCAATCACTCAGTTGTGTCTGACTCTTTGCAACCCCATGGACCTCAGCACACCAGGTTTAACTGTCCTTAACCATCTCCCAGAGCTTGCTCAAACTCAGGTCTGTTGAGTCAGTGATGACATTGAACTATAGAATCCTCTATCGTCTGCTTCTCCTCCTGCCTTCAATCTTTCCCAGCATCAGGGTCTTTTCCAATGAGTCGGCTCTTCACATATGTGACCAAAGTATTGGAGCTTCAGCTTCAACATCAGTCAGTCCTTCCAATGAATATTCAGGATTGATTTCCTTTAGGATTGACTAGTTTGACCTCCTTGCAGTCCAAAGGGCTCTCAAGAGTCTCCTTCAACACCACAGTGCAAAAGCATCATTTATTTGATGCTCAGCCATCTTTACAGTCCAACTTTTACATCCATACATGGCTACTGCAAAAACCATACTTTGACTTTACAGAACTTTGTTGGCAAAGTACTGCCTCTGCTTTTTAGTGTGCTGTCTAGGTTGGTCATAACCTTTCTTCCAAGGAGCAAGCATCATTTCATTTCTTGGCTGAAGTCACCATCTGTAGTGATTTTGGAGCCCAAGAAAAGAAAATATGTCACAATTTCCATTGTTTCTCCATCTATTTGCCATGAAGTGATGCGAACGGATGCCTTGATCTTGGTTTTTTGAATGTTGAGTTTTAAGACAGCTTTTTTACTCTTCTCTTTCACTTTCATCAAGAGGCTTTTTATTTCTTCTTCACTTTTTGCCATAATGGTGATGTCATCTGAATATATGAGGTTATTGATATTTCTCCCAGAAATATTGATTGCAGCTTGTGCTTCATGCGGCCTAACATTTCGCATGATGCACTCTGCATATAAGTTAAATAAGCAGGATGACAATATACAGCCTTGACGTACTCCTTTCCCAGTTTGGAACCAGTGTGTTCTTCCCTGTCCAGTTCTGACTGTTGCCTCTTGACTTACATATAGGTTTCTCAGGAGGCAGGTAAGATTGTCTGGTATTTCTGTATCTTTAAGAATTTTCCAGTTTGCGATGATTCACACAGTCAAAGGCTTTAGCGTAGTCAGTGAAGAAGTAGATGTTTTTCTGAAATTCTGTTGATTTTTCTATGATCCAATGGATGTTGGCAATTTGATCTCTTGTTCCTCTGCTTTTTCTAAATCCAGTTGAGCATCTGAAAATTCTCAGTTCACGTACTGTTGAAGCCTAGCTTGCATAATTTTGAGCACTATTTTGCTATCATCTGAAATGATTGCAATTGTTTGGTATTTTGAACATTCTTTGGCATTGCTCTACTTTGGGATTGGAATGAAAACTGATCTTTTACAGTCCTGTGGCCACTGCTGAGTTTTCCAAATTTGTTGGCAGAATGTATGCAGCACTTTAACAGCATCATCTTTTAGGATGTGAAATAGCTCAGCTGGAATTCCATCACCTCCACTATCTTTGTTCATAGTGATGCTCCCTAAGGCCCACTTGACTTCACATTTCAGGATGTCTGGCTCTAAGTAAGTTGTAACACCATCGTAGTTATCTGTGTCATGAAGATCTTCTTTGTCTAGTAATTCTGTGTATTCTTGTGACCTCTTGTTAATATCTTCTTCTTCTGTTAGGTCCATACCATTTCTGTCCTTTATTTTTCGTATCTTTGATGAAATGTTCCCTTGGTGTCTCTAATTTTCTTGAAGAGATCTCTCGTATTTCTCATCCTATTGTTTTCCTCTATTTCTTTGAATTGTTCATTTAGGAAGGTTTCTTATCTCTCCTTGCTATTCACTGGAACTCTGTATTCAGATGGATATAACTTTCCTTTTCTCCTTTGCCTTTTGCTTCTTTTCTCAGCTATTTGTAAGTCTTCCTCAGACAACCATTTTGCCTTTTTGCATTTCTTTTTCTTGGGAATGGTTTTGTTCACCATCTCCTGTACAATGTTACAAAACTCTGTCTGTATTTCCTCAGGCACTCTGTCTCCCAGATCTAATCCTTGAATCTGTTTGCCAGTTCCAATGTATACACCCTGAGAGAACCCAGGCACTCTGTCTCCCAGATCTAATCCCTTGAATCTGTTTGCCAGTTCCAATGTATACACCCTGAGAGAACCATAATTGAAAGAGATACATGTAACCCAGGGTCTGTTGCAGCACTATTTACTATAGTTAGGCCATAGAAGAAACCTAGATGTCCTTCAATAGATAAATAGATAAAGAAGTTTGGTACATGTATACAATGGACTATTACACAGCCATAAAAAGCATTTGAGTCAATGCTAAGGAGGTGATGAACCTAGAGCCTGGTTTATACAGAGCAATGTAAGTCAGAAAGAGAAAAACAAACACTGTATATTAACACATATATACAGAATCTAAAAAGATGGTACTAATTAACCTATTTGCAGGGCAACAGTGGAGATACATAGAGAACAGATTTATGGACACAGTGGGAGAAAGAGAGAGTGAGACGAATGGAAAATGTAGTATGGATACATATACATTACCATATGCAAAATAGATAACCATTGGGAATTTGCTGTATGATGCAGGGTGCTCAACCTGTTGCTCTGTGACAACAAAGGGATGAAACTGGGAGGGAGTTGGGAGGGAGGTTTTAGAGGAAGGTAACATATGTATACCTATGGCTGATTCATGTTGATGTATGGCAGAAACCAAAATGATGCTGTAAAACAATTATCCTTCAACTAAAAATAAATAAATTAAAAAAGAAATAGATGAGGTGAACTTGAATGCATTGAGGGTGACAAAATGGACAGTGACAAAAAGAAACTCAAAACATTCACAGTATGTATAGACCTATTAAAAGTACCTTAAAATATATGGAGCAAAATGAAAAAAGGAAAATAAAGGAAAAATAGGCAAATTCATAAGCCTACAGGGAGATTCAGCAAACAAATTTTAATAATTAGTAATGGCTGTGTATTGATTAGAGTGAAAGTATGAAATCCCTGTGGGCCATGTTATTGGAAATTCTCACCACTCTGCAGATTTTTTCGTCAGGAAAACAGACACACAAGAAAGATTGTGGAGTTTCCTGAAAAAGCTTCTTCTGGGGTGCTGGCTATAGGAGTGTCACAGTACTCACTGCTAAAACATTGTATATTAACACATATATATGGAATCTAGAAAGATGGTACTAACTAACCTATTTGCAGGACCACAATGAAGACGCATTCAAGAGAACAGATTTGTGGACACAGTGGGGGAAAGAGAGAGTGAGACGAATGGAGAATCTTTTCCTACAAAAATCTATCTTAATCTATAGAACAAAGGACAAAGGAACATACTTGGAAAATCATTGTTGAAACTTGCAGCATCAAAGAGAAAATAACCACTGCCAAAGTCCCCCTCAAACCCATAACACCATTTCCACACCCATCTTCTACCAGAAAAGAGAGAAAAGAAAAAATTCAAACTGGATACTAGATCCAAATGTAAAAATGTAAAACTATATAGATTTGGAAGAAAACATAGGAGAAAATTCATGTGGTATTGATTTTGGCAATGAGATTTTAGATATGACACCAAAGTCACCTTTATAGAAGAAAATTCTTAAATTAGAATTGATCAAATGTAAAAATGTTTGTGAGGAAAAAGACATTGCTAAAAAATAAAAAAAAAAACAAGCCATGGACTCAGAAAAATATATTTGTAAATCACTTATTTGATTTAAAAAATTGTATCCTGAAGAAATATCTCTCATATACAAATAATATCTATAATTTTCAGTGAAGAAAAGGCCCAGATTAAATAATTTCACATTCACTCTATAAAATTAAAATCCAAACAAGTCTAAATAATGCAGTGCTTGTGCAGGTACATATATATGTGGCAATAACACAGAAAACAGAAGAGCAGTGGAATAATGAATATAAAAATTTAAAAGGTAGAGTGAAGATGTAGATATAACTAAATTACTGGTAAACATCTAGCTATTGTTTTGAGTGGTGAGTTCAAGATTGATCATATTTTAAAATAAATGTAAAGAAGTGAAAGTGTTAGTCACTCAGTCATATCCAACTTTTTGTGACTCCATGGCCTGTAGCCCACCAGGCTCCTCTCTCCATGGAATTTTCCAGGCAAGAATACTGAAATGACTTGCTGTTTCCTTCTCCAGGGGATCTTCCTGACCCAGGGATCAAAACTGGGTCTCTAGCATTGCAGGCAGATTCATTACTGTCTGAACCACCAGGGAAGCCATATGTATATGTATATGTGTATATATATACACATATATATGTATATCTAGATAGATATAGATTAATAAATACAAAAATAAATCAAATATAATAGGGATATACGTAAATCAAAATACTGGGTATGTCATTGCTGTTATCTCAAAGTTTGAGTATGCTCAAATTCTCGTATGTTGGAGGTGGAGCTGATTTTGGTGGCAAGAGGACTTCAGTCTTGTTTTCTTTGAGGCAAGAATTCAACAAAGAGACTAAGATTACAAGGCAGGTATTGAATTCATTGGAAGCACAGTATGTGCAAAGAAAACAAAGTAGCGATTTACTTAGAGCAGGGGAAAAGTTACACACTCAGAGAAGAGTTGTGGGCATACCAGTTAGTGAGGGGTATGCAATAGGGGCAGTTTAGGTTGTTGCTGCTGCTACTGCTGCTAAGTCACTTCAGTCGTGTCCGACTCTGTGCGACCCCATAGACAGCAGCCCACCAGGCTCCCCTGTCCCTGGGATTCTCCAGGCAAGAACACTGCAGTGGGTTGCCATTTCCTTCTCCAATGCACAAAAGTGAAAAGTGAAAGTGAAGTCGCTCAGTCGTGTGCGACTCCTAGCAACCCTGTGGACTGCAGCCCACCAGGCCCCTCCATCCATGGGATTCTCCAGGCAAGAGTACTAGAGTGGGTTGCCACTGCCTTCTCCAGTTTAGGTTGTTAATATGGGTTAATTTTCCACGGTCGGTTTAGATGAGGGTGACCCCCATTTTCCTCCCTGTACAATTGTGTCATCTGAAATTCCTTATTTGGGCTTCCACCAGGTACAATTTTGAATATTTTTCATGAGTACCTAAGCAAAACCCATGGAAAAGGGAATCGAAACAGCAATTCTAGTGGCATTATAATTATATTACACCATGGCCAAGATTACTAGAGGGTGGCATGAGATTCCCTCTGCTCATGCTGCAGGCTGGAAACCCTTCTAGCCACAATGAGGAGGCTTTGGGGGCTGCTTTGTCTTTTTATCCAGTTATCAGCAACCCATGCATACTTATTTGAGCATATTCCACAGTTTTCAAGGTCAGAGTTTCTTGCTCAGATGGTACCAAATTTCTGTTTCAAATACCATTCCTCCATGCATCATGGGCTCATTGAGTGTAAAACAAGGAGGCGGTTTTGCCTTCTAATGCCTATGCATGAGAAGGATATTCTTGTGCCTAGACTTTCCAACCTTAGGAATTAACAGGTCATGAAGATGTGGTGGTAGTTTATTTGCTAAATCATGTCCAACTTTCGTAACCTCACGGACCATAGCCAACCAGGCTCCTCTATCCATGGGTTTTCCCAGGCAAGAATACTGGAGTAGGTTACCATTTCCTTCTCTAAGGGATCTTCCCAATCCAGGGATAGAACCCGCACTTCTTGAATTTGTGGGCGGATTCTTTACCACTGAACCACCAGGGAAGTCATGAAGATGGAGACCTCACAAATGAAATTAGTGATTCTTTTCTAAAAGAGACGCCATAACACTCTCTACCCTCTTCCACCAAGTGAGGAAAAAGCAAAATATCACCATCTAGAAAGTAAACCCTCACAAAACACTTAATCTACTCAAGTCATAATCTTGGGTGTTCAATTTTCTAGAACTGTGAGAAAAAGTTTCTGTTGTTTATAAAGTCACTTAATCAGTAGTATTTTGTCATAGCAGCCTGAACAGACTAAGATGCATATAATAGAAACTAAGTTTAAGAAAATAGACCTTACATAACAGAGAAAATAATTATGTCATAGGTAAAAAAACAGAACATCATTTTGCCATTAAAAGAAAAAAAAATGTTTGTGTAGCAACATGAATGAATCTCACCAACACATTATTAGGTGAGAAAGGTGACGGAAGAAATTTACATATAGAAGTTATTCTGGATTATACATGACTTGAACTTTATGCTAACTAGGATACCCTGTCTTATGGGCTGTCAAACATGCATTTGTACATTTGCTTTAACTATTAAAGAAAATAACACATGAAAAATAAAAATTAGAGTAACTGGTTCACACATTCAAAATGAAGCTGGGTGGCCATTGCAGATGTTTCAGACATTCCTGCATTACTGAAAACTTGAATTTTCTGAATTGCATTAAACTCAAGGACACAGGTGGTACTACTGGTAAAGAATCTTCCTGCAATGCTGGAGACATAAGAAATGCTGGTCAGGAAGATCCCCTGGAGGAGGAAGTGGCCATGAACTCCAGTATTCTGGTCTGCAAAATCCCATAGACAGAGGAGCCCATGACTGAGTATCTGATCACCACCAAAGACACTACCTGCTGTTATCAAAACAGCATCTGCTACCAGCTGCAACCCATGGTCTCAAGATCTCTTGTAACCATTCATCTATTTTGTATCCCCATCAACCTTTCTTTAACAAGTATCCGTACCTTCTTGCAGTCCCATTGTTATTCTTGATAAACATCTCATGTGACTAATTTAAACTCTGAGGTTTTTGCCTATGTAAGCCTCCCCTGTTTTGTGGTCTTGTGGAACACCATTCAAATGCTCCTGAAATCTATTTTCCTTAGACTGTCTTACTCAGTTTCACCCTAATAACTTTTTTTCTATTCCTATTATAGGTTGTTTATTGATTATTTTCACCTACAAGTGAAAGCCCCAGCAGAAGCCCACTTATGCATGTCTGCTATATTATGATACTCTTTATTTAGGACTAGAAGCCAGTAATAAAATATTATAGATATATATAGATATATATTATGAGTATATGCCATAAATGTAAAAAGGAAGATAAGTGTAAATAATATTTTTGAAACTAATGAAATAGGTTTTTTCTTTGAGAGAGTGGGGAAGAAAGCAATGAAATTGCAGAAGTATATATGGTGGTGGTTTAGTTGCTAAATTGTATCTGACTCTTGTGACCCCATAGACTTTAGATGGCCAGGCTCCTCTGTCCATGGGATTTTCCAGTCAAGAACACTAGAGTGGGTTGCCATTTCCTTCTCCAGGAAGTATGTACACAAGACTCAATTTTATTGATAAAATATTCTATTACTTAAGCTGATTATATGTATGTAGACATTTTGCCTCTTCAATAAGTAATAATTTGTTGTCATTGGAATAGTACTTTTCTGAAATGTGTAACCTTATATACATAAATGAGAGGCAGAGGGAGAGAGTAAGAAAAAAGTTATTACAAAGTATATGCATAGTCCATGTACAACTATTAGAATTATTATAATAGTTCAAGATTATTTAATATCAGAGAAAAGAAAAAGTTAAGGCAATAAATGGGATAAGGGGTGACATATAATTAAAGTAACTATTAATCAGCTAAGGTTTTTCAGATAGCTCATATTTTTATGTAATATATATATAGTATACATATGCATTAGGTCTTTTAATTCTCATTCTATAGATGTAGAATTTGAATTCAACAAAATTAGGCAATGATCTTCTGATCTGAAATTCCTGCCTATTCCTATATGATTGCTTCTAATGGAGTCACTATGGAAACATTGATTTCATTTCATAGCTTTGGAAATAGAGTTTAATTTCAACCAAGAATAAATGAATGAGAAGAGCTATCAAGGTAGGACTTTGGGTTTGCCAGTCAGATTTTGGTGACTTTTTAAGGAAGAATTTTTATAGAGCAGAGGGATTAAATTGTCCTTGGCAACAAGTACTATTATTAGTTTATTTTTGTCTCCTTAAATTTAGCTTCCTGCTTTGGAATTTTTTCTCTTTTCAAAATCTTGCACAGAGATGAACATCCTTAACATAAACACTATTTTCTTGTCTTTCCACAGGTTGTTCAACTTGCTTAACTTTGGAAAAACTGAAACTTCTGATTATAATGTTCCTCAGATATCTAATGTGGCTCCCCAAAGAGTTACATGCCTTCAGATGCTTTTGTAGCTGTTAACAAAGAAGTGTTCCTTCTCAGAAAAATGAACTGACTCCCTGTCGGACACTGTTTAGATACCACTCTAAAGAAAGTATTTATTGGTTGCTAACAGGAAATTTTGTTTTTTCAGTGCCTCTAGTAGCAAATAAGTATCCAAGAGCTAAAATACAGCTACAGCTGGAGCTGACTTCCATTCATTCATCACTGTCACTTCATGAATTAGGAGCCAACAGACCATTTCTCTCACTTACCTCAGCTCCTTTCCAGAATGAGGTGAGGTTCAGAATGCTCAGATATGATAGTTCTTTCTTCTAACCTATTATTTACAGAGCAATCAATTTTGATCTGTGTCACTCTATAAACTCTTGAGATTTTCAAAGGAAAAATAAATTCTGATTGGTGTTTATGTATAATTATGTGCATCCATGTTAATGGGACATATAGCAATGGGATTTGCTTAATATGGCTATGACTTTTTTTTTAGTGCATTTTAACTTCTCTAAAACTTGAAACAGCTCTCCTTTTCTCTTATTAAAGTAATTATATTTCATATAAATCTCTTTCTAAGGATGTTAAATTAAAAGATCTACATTTTCCACATACAAAAGGTTTTATTAAAGCATTTTAATGGTAGTGGATAAAATGATTGTATGTCTACTGACCTGCCAATAGAATAATTGGTCACATCATCATAAAAGGGAAGTTTTTCCTTAAAATGGATTGCATTGCAGTAATTTATTCTCTTTAAAGAGTTACATGCATTAACCTTCGAAATGACCATCACCCTTTAATTGGCATTCTTATACTATCCAGTGTATCATTAGCCTTTGTAGATGATATCATTAAAAGTGGCAATCATAATATTCAGTAAATTATAATACAAGTTGGGATCATCTTTTTAGCCCCCTCAAACCACTAACTAACCATATGGTTGTGTCATAAAATAAAATGAAGCTTTGTGGCAAACATAGTTTTTGACTGTTTTGTCTATCACAAATAGAGAAGTATACATCCACATAATTTATAAAGTTGCAAGACATAATCATAACAATCTTTGACAAGACAGCTAAAGTCTGTGTAAGAGAAAACCATGACAAATATAAAGGATCCTTTAAAAACTTTTGAAATTTTTTAATATAAAATCTATGATAAAAATATGAGATTATATATGTAAATTTACCAGATTATTAACCATATAAAAGTCAGCTTTCCAATGGAGTCACCAGATTATTAACCATATAAAAGTCAGCTTTCCAATGGAGTCAGCATGGAAAAATCATTTGAAATTAATGTAGTGTCAAAGTACATAGATATTGATATAGATGTATAAATAGACATTAGTATTTCAAATTTGAAAAATCGGTTACTGTAACCCTTGTAAACTGAAGAAAAGAATATTTGTAAACATTTCAACACCATAAGGTACAGAATTTACTAATTAATTTTCACACACAAGTTAACACCAGATTCATAAGGCCCAAGTTGAATTAGATATTTTCAAAATGCACACGTAATTGTTTGATATAAGTATTTTAAAATAACATTCGTACATTTTTTTTTTAATATAACAGTTTTGGCTTGATATCATGGTTTGTTTTCTGACCAAAGTTATAAACTCTGAACAAGCGTAACTTTCTCTAAAAGAATGAATTTGCTATGGTTTTCAGACTATTGACATTGAAGGATACTTGGTAGAAACAATTCACGGTTGACAGGCTTTTCTCCTCTAGTTACCTTTATAGAAAGCATATTTTTATAAAAAGGGGAAACCTGGAGCCATCATCACTGGTTTTAATCTGTAATTAATTTTTCAGGCTTTGCAGATTTTTCCAATATTCAGTGAAAGGACAGAATAGTCTCTGCATTAGGGTTTTTCCAAAGTAAAATAACTCATTCTGACCTAGCTTTCTCAAAATAGTGAACAAGTTAAAGATAATTCCAACAAAAATTATTGTAGTTTTATTTCAAATATAATTGAAAACAAAAGTGCTTTGAGACTAAATTCCAATAAATAATTCATAGAATTCTATTTATTTATCAGACAGAATATATGTCAAGAGGATAAGATGGCTGGATGGCATCACTAATGCAAGGAACATGAACTTGGGCAAACTCCAGGGAATGGTGAAGGATAGGGAGGCCTGTTGTGCTGCAGTCCATGGAGTCAAAGAGAGTCAGACACTACTGGGTGACTGAACAAAAACAAAAGTGTCCTTGTAATCTTTGTTTGTTGAGAGTTCTTATCATGAAAAACTATTGATTTTGTCAAATGTTTCTCCTGTAGCCATTGAGATGATCATGTGATTTTTTTATCCTTCATTCTGTTAATGTGGTGTATCACTTTGATTGACTTTCATATGTTGAACTATCAAGGGTTAAGTCACACTTTGTTGTATTTATGGTCTTTTTAAAGTGCCACTGAATTTGGTTTCCATGTATTTTATTATTTATTATTCTTTTATTTAGGGTCATCAGGTATATTGGCCAGCAGCTATCTTTCTATGTGATGTCTTGTTCTGCTTTTATTATCAGGGGAATATTGTCCTCATAAAATTAGTTTGGAAGTATTCCCTACATTTTGATATTTTGGAAAAGTTAAAGGAACTGTATATACATACATTGGAATATTACTCAACCTTAAAAAAAAGTCAATCTGAACCTGAAAAACATTATATTAACTGAAATAAGCCACTCTCAAAATAACAGATAATACATGATCCCATTTATATTAGTAATTAAAAATAATCAAACTCATAGAAACAAAGAATAGGATAATAGTTCCTGATCTGGGGATAGAGGGGTGGGGAGTTGCCCACCAATGTGTATAAAATTTCAATTATGAAAGATGAATTATTTTCAGAGATTTCATATCTATAGTTGTTACTATGTATTGTACACATAAAAAAAAAACTATTGAAAAGTTAAAGATGGTGTTCTTAATACAGCAAAATATTATTTGCATTGCTCTAGGAAATGGCAACCCACTCCAGTGTTCTTGCCTGGAGAATCCCAGGGACGGGGGAGCCTTGGTGGGCTGCTGTCTATGGGGTTGCACAGAGTCGGACACGACTGAAGTGACTTAGCAGCAGCAGCAGCAGAGAACCTAAAATTCAAATATATATGTATATTTAGGTATATTATGTATATGTATGTGTATACAATTTATATATACAAATACTAAAATGAAATCTGGTCAACATTTTTTGAAAAGAATGTCTCAGCTCAGTGTTGAGCTGCAGATGATTAGATGAGAAACACATTGCTCTTGTCATCTATGATAGAGAAAGCAGGTTTCATATTCCTCACATTTTACGATAGTTAAATATTTGTGCTGAGTTTGCATTTATTGACAGGATTGTGCAGTGACAGCATAGAGGACATGTGGTAGAAAAAAGGTTGGAAAACACCTCAACTCCACGATGAAAAAATACACTACAAAGATATTGAGTCGCATGCAACAATAGTTTGAAAACAGCATGCTACTTCTCAGTTAGTGATTCTACCTTGGAAATTTTACCAAAAAATAATGCTAAGTTAAAAATTCTGTGTTTATAAGTGTTATCAGAATTTTTTTTACATTATTAAACTTGGGAAACAATGTAAAAAGATAAATATACATAAATCTGAATACGTATAGTGGACATTAACTCAGAAGCGTATTATTCAAGTGACATATAAATTTTCATACAATTGGAGACACTTTCGACAAGAATAATTTGGAAGAAAGCCAGTGCTATAAGTATAAAGTTGGACTAGTCTAGGGAAACCAAACCATATGGTTACTCTACATATTAATCACCTTTTAATTCAAGGTTAAATGTAATAATTGGCTTGAGGAAACATTTCTGTTATATATCAACTGCATAAAGAGTAAATTCAAAATGATCATAAATACATACATTGAAGTGGTGCTATACATCAGTTTACAAATGTTTCATATTAATATGCATTAATTTCTTAAAAGAATGCATAGTAAACATAACTTTATTTAAAATATAAACAGGAATTACCTAGGGACAGTTGTATTATTATTCAGAATTCTTACAGAGACAAAGTTAATAGCTATAGAGAAGAGAGAAAATGGGACAAAGAATACATGTATTATTTTTCAAAATTATGCAACTCAAAACTACCCCAAATATTTAACAGCTTTAAGTCACATTTCAGAACTATTTAAAAAGCTGGAAATTATTTTACAAGTTACCTATAAGTAGGTAAAACAGATTAGAATTTTATTTTGAGAGATCAACAGTTTCTAGAGAATGCCTTGAACACATACTACTTTCTAGTTTATTTGAGAATGTAGTTTCATTATTTTAATATATTGCCTAGTTAAGTATTATTCTCTCCTAATGTTAACTTGCTAATAATTAAATATTATTAATAATACACTGATATTGGAATAAAATTACACTTTCTTACCACAGTCTATATAAGTGAACATGGAGGGTCCAGCTCATTCTATTACACCAAATATTCCCTGCCTTAAAGAAGTCTACCGGCAAAAGAAGGAATAAAGCAAGCATCTAAAAATGTTATTTCTAGGAAATTTGCTACCTAATTTTCAGTGCATGTAATCTCACTTTATAGGTTTAAAATCATTTACTTCAATCACATTAGAACAAATAAAAAATATTTTAAAATACATATGAAAGGATAGGACTTATCAATATAAGATACTCCAATATTTATGTGATAATTCTCATATCTAAGAGTCAGATATTAATGTTTATGAAGCCAAATTAATTTGTGATCAGATTAGCTAATTCACAATTTTAAAAAAATTGACCAAAGTATTCAGAGTCATAAGTCTAGAAAATAAGTGTTTGCAGTCACTTGAGTGATTTTTTAAAATAATAACCGAGTCAACATCCACTCTTTCTCCACAGCCAAACTTAGGAATTCCTCCCTACTGCAGTAAGTAAGCATGAAAGGAGAAATTACTACAAAATCTCCAGAAAGACAGAAAAAAAAATGACTAACAGTCAGAGGGTATGACTAATTTTCATTCACCATAATCCTTTCTGTAATCTTGTGTGACAGTTATTATCATCCTCTGAAAATGGGTCAAGCACATTGGGTCAAGGAGAGATTAAATATATTTTCTAAGATGTACTCCTAATAAGAGTCTTGAGGCAAGTCCACATTGTCCAAATACAGATTCTTTAATTTTTTTTTTATCCCATGCCATTCACAAAATGTTGTTGATGTTACAAGTTCTCAAAATAGCTTGGATTTTCCATTCTCATTTAATTAATTCCTCTCTATATATTTAGATGATATTTAGTCAAGAAATAACACATGTATCTTTGTTATGTATGTAATTTAAACATCCCAGTAGCCATCAGATATTTTTTAAATAATTTTAATAAATAAAATATATTGAAAGAATAAGAAAGAATTCTCTGAACAAAATACTGATGCTAGCACATGTGACTTTCTTTGTTCTGTTAGAAAGCATATTATATAGATCATATCATTTACAGTTAATCATGTCATTTAAATCTAACTGCCTTACAACTTTATTACAAATGTGTCATCCTTTTACTTGATTAAAAGAAAATAATCAAGAAACTCAATATATCCTTTTAACTTTTTTCATATAACTCAATAATACAAAACATGCCTAGCAAAAGGAAAATGCTGCTGATTTTTCACATATTTTCTTTGCTTTTCTCCCCTTAGCTTGAAAACTATAGTATTTGTTTCTTTGTAATGAATTCACATGCTTTTCTTAGATTCCTTTTCCTCTGCAACAGTCCAATGAGTCTTTATCTATTGCTCCAGACAGCCATCTTGTCAAATCACCTAGAGATGTGAATGATAACCCAATCACCTACTAGACAGAAACATCAAAATTCTGGCCACCATTCACCAAGATAGCTTTTTCTTATCTGAAGCTATCCATCTATAATGTGTAAGGACAGAGCCTGCTTTCAGTAATGCAGCTGGTTATAGCAACTAAGAATAGCACAAGCTTCCTTCCAGATGATGCAGAGTAACTCACCTTCATCAAAATGAACTAGAACTGGATACCTTGACTTCTGAAGGACAATTGGAAAATTCTATATTGCATATAAATCTCATAGGAAAACTGAATCAAACCACTAATTGAAATATATTTTATGACCAATTCTCTAAATAGGTATGATTTGGCAACTATAGGCAGTTTAACTAGCTTATAATTATTTTGTTTAATAAGGCAAGTATTTTGCATTTGTCATTATGTAACCAAAAATGATAACAATAATTGTACAAAATCAGGGACTAAAATATGTTTGACTGAAGCTGAAATTTTAATGCCATGAAATAATTAAATATGTATTGCCTTGTCAGACAACATACCTCTCAAACCTGGACTTTATTTTTTTTTTTTTTTACATCACCTAGTGTTACATAAGTGGATCCAAATTCTCCACAGTACAAATTAATCCTACATAAGCCGTTGTGATACAAAATTTACTTTGACAATTAAGACACAATAAGTTATTGTCTTAGTACTAATAAGTTATGTAATATAAAATTATTTTCCTCCATAAAATAGAGAAAAATATAAAATTGTCCTAAAAAGTACATTCATTTTGGCAACAAAATTATTTATTATCTTTACCTTAAATGGTAAACATCAGGCTCCTTTTTACATACAGATATTTACATATATATATATATATATATATATGTGTGTGTGTGTGTGTGTGTGTAGGCGTGCATGCTCAGTCACTCAGTCATATCTGAATCTTCTTGACACCATGGACTGTAGCCCTCCATGCTTAGCTGTCCATGGGTTTTTCCAGCCAAGAATACTGGAGTGAAGAGATTCCTCTTCTAGGGAATCTTCCTGACCCAGGAATTGAACCTGCATCTCCTGTATTGGTAGGTGGGTTCTTGACCACTGCACCACCTTCATTTCAGTTCAGTTCAGTCGCTCAATACTGTCCCACTCTTTGCGACCCCATTAACTACAGTACGCCAGGCCTCCCTGTCCATCACCAACTTCTGGAGTCCACCCAAACCTATGTCCACTGTATTGGTGATGCCATCCAACCATCTCATCCTCTGTCATCCACTTCTCCTCCTGCCTTCAATCTTTCCCAGCATCAGGGTCTTTTCAAATGAGTCAGCTCTCTGCATCAGGTGGCCAAGTATTGGAGTTTCAGCTTCAACATCAGTCCCTCCAATGAACACCCAGGAATGATCTTTAGGATGGACTGGTTGGATCTCCCTGAAGTCCAAGGGACTCTCAAGAGTCTTCTCCAACACCACAGTTCAAAAGCATCAATTCTTCTGCACTCAGCTTTCTTCATAGTCCAACTCTCACATCCATACACCACTACTGGAAAAACCATATCCTTGACTAGACGGACCTTTGTTGGCAAAGTAATGTCTCTGCTTTTTAATATGCCATCTAGGTTGGTCATACCTTTCCTTCCAAGGGGCAGGCATCTTTTAATTTTATGGCTTCAGTTACCATCTGCAGTGATTGTGTGTGTTTTTAATATAAATTTATTTATTTTAATTGGAGGCTAATTACTTTACAATATTGTATTGGTTTTGCCGTATATCGACATGAATCCACTACAGGTGTACACGTGTTCCCCATCCTGAACCCCCTCCCACCTCCCTCCCCATACCCTCCCTCTGGGTCATCCCAGTTCACCAGCCCCAAGCATCCTGTATCATGCATCAAATCTGGACTGGTGATCCATTTCACATATGAAAATATACATGTTTCAATGCCATTCTCCTAAATCATCCCACCCTTGCCCTCTCCCACAGAGTCCAAAAGACTGTTCTATACATCTGTGTCTCTTTTGCTGTCTCACATACAGGGTTATTGTTACCAGCTTTATAAATTCCATATATATGTATTAGTATACTGTATTGGTGTTTTTCTTTCTGGCTTACTTCACTCTGTATAATAGGCTCCAGTTTCATCCACCTCATTAGAACTAATTCAAATTTATTCTATTTTTAATGGCTGAGTAATACTCCATTGTGTATATGTACCACAGCTTTCTTATCCATTCGTCAGCTGATGGACATCTAGGTTGTTTCCATGTCCTGGCTATTGTAAACAGTGCTGTGATGAATATTGGGGTACATGTGTCTCTTTTAATTCTGGTTTCCTCGGTGTGTATGCCCAGCAGTGGGATTGCTGACTCATATGCCAGTTCTATTTCCAGTTTTTTAAGGAATCTCCACACTGTTCTCCATAGTGGCTGTACTAGTTTGCATTCCCACCAACAGTGTAAGAGGATTCCCTTTTCTCCACACCCTCTCCAGCATTTATTGCTTGTAGACTTTTGGGTAGCAGCCATTTTGACTGGTGTGAAATAGTACCTCATTGTGTTTGGATTTGCATTTCTCTGATAATGAGTGATGTTGAGCATCTTTTCATGAGTGATTTTGGAGCCCAGAAAAATAAAGTCAGCCACTGTTTCCCCATACACCTGCCATGAAATGATGGAACCAGATGCCATGATCTTAGTTTTCAGAATCTTAAGCTTTAAACCAATTTTTTCATTCTCTTCTTTCACTTTAATCAAGAGGCTCTTTAGTTCTTCTTCACTTTCTGCCATAAGGGTGGTGTCATCTGCATATCTGAGGTTATTGATATTTCTCCCAGCAATCTTGGTTCCAGCCTGTGCTTCCTCCAGCTCAGTGTTTCTCAAGATGTACTCTGCATATAAGTTAAATAAGCAGGGTGACAAAATACAGCCTTGATGTACTCCTTTTCCTATTTGGAACCAGTCTGTTGTTCCATGTCCAGTTCTAACGGTTGCTTCCTGACCTGCATACAGGTTTCTCAAGAGGCAGGTCAGGTGGTCTGGTATTCCCATCTCTTTCAGAATTTTCCAGTTTGTTGTATTCCACACAATCAAAGGCTTTGGCATAGTCAATAAAACTGAAACAGTTTTTCTGAAACTCTGATGATCCAGTGGATGTTGGCAATTTGATCTCTTGTTCCTATGCTTTTCTAAAATCAGCTTGAACATCTAGAAATTCATGGTTCACATACTGCTGAAGCCTGGCTTGGAGAATTTTGAGCATTACTTTACTAGCGTGTTAGACGAGTGCAATTGTTTGGTAGTTTGAGCATTCTTTGGCATTACCTTTCTTAGGAAGCCTCACGTATATGTGTTTTATATCTATATCTCCAGACATGAAAATGTTTACCTGTGTCTCATGCACTTCCTTGAGAGAGTATCCTTCCATCTCATATAAAGGAGGTCTCATAAGATCTTATGAAAGCCTGAGGTTAGCAAAATCATTTTGTTTGTAATAAATTTAAAACGAGTCCTTAAGAGTAAAAGGCAAATGCACCATTCTGCTCCATCATGTTCTCTATTCCCAAGGGTCTTTAAATCTTTCTGATTTATGCTCCAGAAATGGACTTAAACATCACTTCACTATCTCTCATTTTAGAGCTCCTATTACGAAAGCTCCAGGGTTTGTGCATTTGTAGTAGGAGAGACTAAGCAACTCTGCACAATTTTCCCCTCTATCATTTAAACGTGGGTGTGGGGTTTTCAGGAACTTTCAGACAGTATTAAAGAATTAAAGGATTAATAGAGACTTATTATTAAGTCTCAATAATAAGCACAATAACTTATTAAGTTATTGGTGCACCAGAGTGAAATTACCTATTTGCCTGTGGTGTATTTAAATAAACTGAAGACTCACATATCTATCATTGAATAAATTCTGGCATATAGAAATGTTTCTATTAATCATAATATCATCTGGACCTTAAAGTGTGCTTTAGTTTCTTGAGGCAAAGCCCATCAGTGACAGCATGAGTTAAAAAGATACTACACAGGAATGACTGCGACTGACCCTCCTTTTCCACTAGCACTTTCCTGAAGTATTGATTGTTATCAACAGCATGGTTATTATTTAAGCATCATGTTTGTCAAAAGATAAACTAATTGTGTTTTTTTGTTGTTCTTACCTGAGGCGGATCCTTGCAATACTGCCCTTTTTCTTTTCTCAAACATATGCCTCCTTCACATATTCAGATCTTTAAAATATACATGAAACGTTTTTACTGTCAAAAACAAAAAAGTAGTAACAATAAAATTTGAATCTATGTTTTGATAGTCCTTGGATGATTATTTCATCCATGAATCTTACAAATCAAGTAAAACTCAGTGATCTGTGAACAAAAGCACAACATCCATGAAGTGACAACATACACACAGTGACATGCAGACTGTGAGTTGGGATCCATCTTCAACACCTACTATTTTTTTGTCTTTTGTGTGTTTATGGTCTCAATTTGCTCTTCTCAGCTCCCTATTTGCAAAATGGCGAAATCACCTACTTCAGTTGAAACCTTAAAATAAATCATAAGACTTAGAGCTATGTAATCATTTATAGTTATAGAATCATTTAACCTGTAGAAAAAAATTTTTCTGAAGGAAGAACAATTTTTTTTTTAGAAAGCCTTGTTGAACATTAAGAAATTATTTCATGAAGTATTAAAAAGCCATTAATGATGGTATATAGATTTGCCATCATTAATGGCTTAGATACAAGTACCAAAAAATCATTCAGATCAGATCAGTAACTCAGTCATGTCTGACCCCTTGAATCGCAGCATGCCAGGCCTCCCTGTCCATCACCAACTCCTGGAGTTCACTCAGACTCACGTCTATCGAGTCAGTGATGCCATCCAGCCATCTCATCCTCTGTCGTCCCCTTCTCCTCCTGCCCTCAATCCCTCCCAGCATCAGAGTCTTTTCCAATGAGTCAACTCTTCGCATGAGGTGGCCAAAGTACTGGAGTTTCAGCTTTAGCATCATTCCTTCCAAAGAAATCCCAGGGCTGATCTCCTTCAGAATGGACTGGTTGGATCTCCTTGCAGTCCAAGGGACTCTCAAGAGTCTTCTCCAACACTACAGTTCAAAAGCATCAATTCTTCCGCACTCAGCCTTCTTCACAGTCCAATTCTCACATCCATACATGACCATAGGAAAAAATATAGCCTGGACTAGATGAACCTTTGTTGGCAAATCATTAGCATTTTTTATTTTGATTTTATTTGAATGAATTGGTGAGTTTCTCTAATAATTCAAGACTCTAATGTCTAATTGAAAAAAAATCTGGTGGTTGGCTTGTTCAGGGATGTGTTTATTTTGTTTATTCTATTTATGGTATTTTATAACTGTCTCAGAGGTAGGACAGGAGGATAGCTTTCTTTTTGTTTATCATTTAGTGCTCTCTCCTTTGGGGGGCACATTTACATTAGGTATATCTAGTTAAGGACATTAATTAAACCACTTTTCAAATTTTTATTTTCTAAGAGAGTTAAGAAATGTTTTCAAATACATCTGCCCCATGGGAAAATTGTTGCCTCTGTTCTGGGCCCTCTCATTTGCTTTAAACAATATGGAAGGGCATTATCTCCTTGCTAAAGATTGGAAGCTTGCTTTGATTTTCAGTTTTAATGGTCTCATCTGAACCCTCCACTCAGGAGCATTAGCTGACAGAAACCCCATGCTGTGATTCACACTATTTAATGCCAAGTTGGCGGGTAATAAAGTTATCATAATCCATAATTTAATTACAGATGATAGTCACTGCTCTGATTGTAATATTGAGACTCTGGCTTCATTTACACTTCTGGGATGCTTCACAAATGATTTGGGCTGAACTTTGATACAGGGTCAAGGGTAGAGAAATTTTTCATATAACTGCATTCCTTCTTACTTGAAAGAAACATTCCATGTTCAAATTGGATTTATTTTGGGTTTGACATATGTCTGTAGTTTCTGTGGTAAGTATAAATTTTAATAAGGATTTGTGTAGGTGTTTCCTCTTTACAAGAGATATTTAGATTGAATTTATCATCCTATTTGCATGTAAAAATCACTTGGTTACTGCTATAAACCTCAAAAACAGAAGCAGAATATAATTATTGCTAGGGAAAATAGAAAAAAAGCATATTTGGATATTGATTTTATTTTCCCAAACTGTACTGTCCTCATGCAAATTTCATGTCATTTTATGAATTTGCTGAGGCTGTTCACTTAGCTGAGCATATTGCCCTCCTTTTTTTATTTTAAAATACTATCTACTCCATGAAGCCCTTCCCTGCAAGGAACTATAGTAGATGCTAAGTTCACACAGAACATGAATTAGATAATACTAGCTAAATGATTGCAAACTTCATCAAAACTTTCTAAATCTCTCTTAACTTCTCAGAAAAATGGTAATTCAGCCTCAATCAAAGAACTATAATGAGTAAGCAAGATAATACTCAGGCAGATCTAGCATCCATCAGAAGGACTTAAAATCTATGACATATATATAGATTAAAAAATAAAGTGGCCTTGCATCAGTTTTAATTCTTTATTTTTGTGCATAAGTACATATATGAAAATGGTTTTAATGTATACATTTATAATAGAAATCATTACTTAAGAAAAATACTTTATGCTAAACATTCTTTGCAATATCACCCTTCAAAGCTAAGAAGATTAGAATTATTAGAAATTCCTTGGAAACTTGCATTTATATTTAGAAAGGAGAAACATTTGAGTGTGAAAAGCAAGAGACTACAGGGAATATGATTTACTTTCCATATCTTGAGGAGTATAGTAAGTCTTATAACCAAACAAAATATTCAGTCTTTTGTGATCACAAGTATCACCCACTCCTGTATTCTTGCCTGGAGAACCCTACAAATAGTATGAAAAGGCAAAAAAGATATGATGACAGGAGACAAGCGCCCAGGGTCGGAAGGTGTCCAATATGCTACTGGGGAAGAGTAAAGGGCACTTACTAATAGCTCCAATGAGAATACAGCAGCAGGACCGAAATGGGAATGACACTCAGGTGTAGAAAGTCTGTTGGTGAATTTAAAGTCTGGCTGCATAGGCCCTTGAAATATGAAGTCCATGAATCGAGGTAAGCTGAATGTGGTTGAGTAAGACATGGCAAGAGAGAACATCAACATCTTAAGAATCAGTGGGCTAAAATTGGCTGGATGGGCAAATTTATCTTTTATAGGTTATTGAAATGCCACAGTAGAAAGTTAAGAGATACCTTGAGTAACAGGCAAGTTTGGCCTTAGAGTACAAAATGAAGCAGCACAAAGGCTAACAGTTTTGTCAAGAGAACACACTGGTACAGTAAACATCTTCCAACAACACAAGAGACAACTCTACACAAGGACATCATCAGATGGCCAATACCAAAATCAGATTGATTATGTTCCTTGCAGCCTAAGATGGAGATACTCTATACAGTTATCAAAAACAAGACCTGGAGCTGTTTGTGGCTCAGATCATCAGTTCCTTATTGCAAAATTCAGGTTTAACTGAAGAAAGTAGGGAAAACCACTAGGCCATTCAGGTATGACCTAAATCAAATCCTTTATGTTTATACAGTGGAGGTGACAAATAGATTCAAGGGGCTAGATATAGTAGACTGAGTGCCTGAAGAACTATGGATGGATGTTCATAACGTTGTACAGGAGGAAGTAACCAAAATCATCCCCAAGAAAAAGAAATGCTAGAGGGCAAAGTGGTTGTCTAAGGAGGATTCACAAATAGCTGAGGAAAAAAGAAAAGTGAAAGGCAAGGGAGAAAGGGAAACACATACCCAATTGAATGCAGAGTTCTAGGGAATAGCAAGGAGAGAAAAGAAAGACTTCTTAAATGAACAATGCAAAGAAATAGAGGAAAACAATAGAATGGGTAAAACTAGAGATCTTTTCAAGAAAATTGGAAATATCAATGGAATATTTCCTGCAAAGATGGACACCATAAAGGACAGAAGCAGTAAGGACCTAACAAAAGCAGAAGAGATTAAGAAGAGTTGGCAGGAATACACAGAAGAACTATACAAAAAAGGTCCTGGTGACCATAATGATGTGGTCACTCACCTGGAGCAAGACATTCTGGAGTATGAAGTCAAATGAGCCTTAGGAAGCTTTACTATGAGCTAAGTTAGTAGAAGTGATGGCATTCCAGCTGAGCTATTTCAAATCCTAAAGATGATGCTGTTAAAGTGCAATCATCAACATTCAATATGTCAGTAAATTTGGAAAACTCAACAATGGCCAAAGACTGGAAAAGTTTTCACTTAAATCCAAAGAGGTAAGTGAAAGAAAGTGAAAGTCACTCAGTTGTGTCCAACTCTTTGCGACCCCATGGACTGTATAGTCCATGGCGTTGTCCAGGCCAGAATACTGGAGTTGGTAGACTTTCCCTTGTCCTGGGGATCTTCCTAATCCAGGGACCAAACCCAGGTCTACCACACTGCAGGTGGATTCTTTACCAGCTGAGGCACCAGGAAAGCCCAAGAATACTGGAGTGGGTAGCTTATCTCTTCTCCAGTGGATCTTCCTGACCCAGGGATTGAACTGGAATCTCCTGCTTTTCAGGAGGATTCTTTACCTGCTGAGCTATAAGGGAAGCCCTTTATTGGGCAGGGCCAAGTAATGTCCATGATACTGTACAATTACAATCATATCACATGCTAGTAAGGTTATGCTCAAAATCCTCCAAGCTAAGCCTCAGCAGTACATGAACTGCAAACTTTCAGATGTACAATCTGGGTTTAGAAAAGGCAGAGGGACATGAGATCAAATGACCAACACTGTTGGATCATTCAGAAGGCAAGAGAATTCCAGAAAAATATCTATTCTGCTGGCTTGAAAGTCAACATTAAATAAATATATATATGTATATCATGACATCTAGTCTCATCACTTTATGGAAAATATAATGGGAAAAAGTGTCAGATTTTATTTTTTTGGACTCCAAAATCACTGTAGGTGGTGACTGTAGCTTCCTTATAGCTTTAACTATAGGGGCCTTTGTGGGAAAAATGATGTCTCTGCTTTTTAATATGCCATCTAGTTTTGTTATGGCCTTCCCAGGAGGTTCATTGTTCAAGAATGTGCCTGCCAATGCAGGAGAGGCAAATTCAATCAAGAAATTGAGAAGATCCCCAGGAGAAGGAAATGGCAACCCACTCCCATATTCTTGCCTGAGAAATCCCATGGAGAGAGAAGACTGGCGGGCTACAGTCCATAGGGTCTCAAAGTGACTTAGCATGCAATGGGACTGGATGCCATGATCTTAGTTTTTTTTTTTTTTTTTTAATGTTTAGTTTCATGCCAGCTTTTTCACTCTCCTCTTTCACCTTGGTGAATCTAATGCTATTAGCATAGCTGTTATTTTTTCTTTTATTTACACATAAATATTACTATTATTAGTTCACTCACTCTGTCATGTCTGACTCTGTGACCCCATGGACTGACACACACCAGGCTTCCCTGTCCATCACCAACCGCCAGAGGTTGCTCAAACTCATGTCCATTGAGTCAGTGATGCCATCCAACCATCTCATCCTCTGTCATCCTCTTCTCCTCTTGCCTTCAATCGTTCCTAGTATCAGGGTCTTTTCCAATGAGTCAGTCCTTTGCATCATGTGGCCAAAATATTGGAGCTTCAGTGTCAGTCCTTCTATTGAATATTCAGGAACAATTTCCTTAAGGATTGACTGGTTTGATCTCCCTGCAGTCTAAGAGACTCTCCAGAGTCTTCTTCAACACCACAGTTCAAAAGCATCAATTCTTAGGCACTCAGCTTTCTTTATGGCCCAATTCTCACATTACTTATGTTTATTTATTGAAATCAAAGAGATCACAGACTAATATGCTATATGTCACATTTATACAAAAGCTATTATACATGTATTTTCAATTATAATGCATTTTAAGTTACTACACTAAAATTTTATGTAAGTACCTACGTATTCTCTTTTCATTTACATTTAAAGGTTGTTATGCCATCTCTGAGGCATATTCAAGGAAGAATAAAAAAAAATACAACAGAAAAGAAAAGAAAATGGAATTCACAAAAGAAAAGAATATTAATTTGCTCTTTATCTTTTGCTTTTAGCTTTTTGTTTTTGAGTCACTGTTATGAAGCAATATTATTTCACTTTGTTAAAGAGTTCTGAGAATCTGGAGAAATTCTAAACACTTTCTTACCTGTAGCGTTCCCAGTTTATATCTGAATATAAAATTCCTTACTCTACTATCATTCTTGGTGTCAGTATACTATCTAAAAGTGATTGTATACATGTCTATGGAATGAAGCTGAAACTTAATTTACTATGTTTAAATTTAGATTTGTTTTATGTTGAGCATCCTTAGATACTTAAAGCTTGGTTTCATGAATGATCTTTGGCAATAAAAGAGAAGCTTCCAGAGCTTACCTATCACAGTAAATATGATTTGACAATTTAATTCATTTAAATACAGGTTTATTTATACTTCATTGAATCCTATGTTATCTATATCTCAAAAAATTGAAAAACATGATTCATGTACTAAAGGAAAGTGATTTATATATGTAAATATTCTATTTATATTTGAGACCTCATGTTCAACATATATTTAAAATGCAAATTATGGTAAAAATATGTGTGTGTGCAAAGTTGCTTCAGTCATGTCCTAAACTTTTCAGCCTTATGGACCTTAGCCCATCAGACTCCTCTGTCTGTGGGATTCTCCAAGCAAGAATACTGGCATGCATTGCCATGACCTCCTCCAGGAGATCTTCTTGAACCAGCGATTGAACTCAATTATGAGTTTGATGAAACAACATGACATATTGAGAGAGTAAATCCATTTCCAGAATTTATATTTCTAATCTTGAGGAAAAAACCATTGCCTCCAATCTGTAATTTGGGGGCAAATTTATACCTGGTAATATATTGCCTGCCAGAGACCAAAGATAGCTCATTGTTACTAACCAGGTGGTTACTCAGTTTGGGACATAGTCTTGAATGAGAAACATGTTATTGCAACCATGTAAAACTATCATCCTCTCTCCATGGCCACTGGGTTCATCAGTCTATTGAGTAAGCACAGGTGTGGCTGAGGAGAAACTGATTGCAATCAAACTGATGGGTCACAATGTTCATCTGATTATTTAAAACATCCTATTTAATGAATACCCTGCAGTGACATTTACAAGGATAAGTATTACGGCATTATATTCTAAGGAGTCCATTCACAAAGCTCTCCATGTCACTAGATCTTTCAGTCTTGCTTTGCCCAAGTCTGACGACCTGTTGAATCATAATTGTTTATCTAAAGCAAATATGTTATTGAGTCCAACTTCAAATTACTCACCCCAAAACAGGTCAATAATTTAAGAGACAAGGTGTTTGGGCAGGGAATAAGGACTTTATTGAGACAGCTACCAGACCAAGATTATAATGGACTAGTGTCCCAGGGAACCATCTTTCCAGAATTAGAATCCAAGCTTCTTGTATACTAAAAGGAGAGAGAACTTGGCTGGTTGTTGAAAACTTCTTGGTACTGACCAGACCCTGGAGAGTATGCCATAATCTTTTGTTCTTAACAGTTGCTCAGGTAGGTCTACTCAAAATGTTCCTGTAAACCTTCAACAAGGAAATTATTAGTTTCTGTTCTGTAACTTTTATCTCTATGTGAATTAAAAATTATTATACCTTTAAATGTCAAGCATGGGAAGCAGAGAATTGAGAAAGGGTTATTATGTATATTTTAACATTCTATTACAAAGGTGCAGAGCCATCATGACTAAGCAGAGACAAGAGAGCACAGAGATTAGAGCTAAAGGAATAGGTTTGTTCTTCTCTATTACAAATACATTGTCTTTGGACAGTGTTATTCTCTAAAGCTGGTATACGTGTTAGTCACTCAGTTGTGTCTGACTCTTTGCAACCCCATGGACTGTAGCCCACCAGGATCCTCTGTCTGAGGAATTCTCCAGACAAGAGTATTGGAGTGGGTTGCCATTTCCTTCCCCAGGGGATTTTTCTGACCAACGGATCATACCTGGGCCTCCTGCATTGCAGACAGATTCTTTACCTTCTGAACTACAAGAAGTCCCCAAAACTACTGATTATATATATATATATATATATATATATATATATATATATATATATCTGACTTCAAATAATCACTATTATCAAGTAAACTATGACACATTTCTCAAAATTTCATTCTTTATAGGGCAATTTCTTCCAAACTTTCCTATAGCACCACATCTCAGTATGAAAGAAAGTGTCTGTACATTTCTGGATGTGTACAGAACTATTTTAAAGTATACTCAATAGTTTTTCTGAGGTCAGCTTGTCACAAAAGCGTCTCAGTGATTCACAGGTGTTGTGGTTTCAGAAGGAATAAGAGAGCAGCAGGAGAAAGCATTCTGGGAAAAAAGTCAATGGTTCACACGACTTTCATATGCCTTTTTTTTTTTTATATATGCCTTTAACACTGTCTTGAATACACTACTTCTACTTAATGTTAGAATGTTGTTGTGTGTATCTGTCCTAATTGCCATACTTGCCCTAATTTTTAGAGCTCTGATGAAGAGACTGTAAACTGAGATCTGCTTGGTGAAGGTACTTTGCTGTGTCACCCAGAATGATTGATTGTAACATCGCCATCTCGTTCTTACTTATTATACTGAAGAGTTTCCAGTCCTTCAAAGTCTTTCACTGTAAGCCTCAATTGACTATTAAAAGGATGAAAAACTAGAAGGTCCCTATCACTTAATTCTCTACTGTTCTGACTCATGGATCATAATCCTCTGACCTAGGGATGAATAAGTTGCCACAGTGACCATTGGCTTCAGGGCTACATTAGCTTCACAAAATGCATGCTATTAAATAGTTGCTGTATGCCCTGTCCCTCAAGCCAGCAACTATATATTGAGTCCTGTGCATTGTTGCTCCAGAAAAATTAAATTCTTCTATGACTCTGCTAGCAAAATCAATTGAAATAAAAAAAAAAGAACTTTTTCCCCTTATTTATGCTTTACAGATAACATGTGAACCTGAATGTTTGGTGCAAGACAAAATACTTATAAAACATGAACTGTTAGACAATCTAAAGAGGGTAGACTTTAACATTCTGGCTTTTATCATGAACAAAGCCATCTAAAAGAGAGTTGAGTGAACAAATCAGCACAAAATGCCAGATTTTCTGCAGATTTACTAATATGTGTCTCACAGTATGTTTAAAGAGCCTATATCTAGAAACCACATTTCTTCAGGCTGCAGTGGCATTACCTCATTGGTTTATAACAGCCTTTCATTCAAATTTTCTTGTGTAAAATGACACATGAATTTCCCTTTCTTTCTCAAAGTTCAGCTATGTATTAGACTTTCAGTCTCATAATACATATTATAATATTTGCATAGGGTTCTAGAAGGAAGAGGGCTTCCCAGGTGGCACTAGTGGTAAAGAACCAACCTGATGATGCATGAGACATAAGTGACATGGGTTCAATTCCTAGACTGGGAAGATACCCTGGAGGAGGGTATGGCAATGCAATCAAGGGGAATCCCATGGACAGAGGAGCCTAGTGGGCCACAGTCCATAGGGTCTCAGAGAATCAGACATGAGTGAAGTGACTTAGCATGCACACTAGAAGGAAGAAAAGCATACAAATTCATCCACTCTACGTGAGAACTAAAAATGCCTTTTCATGTGCATGTTTCAATGGTCATTTTTCTTTCAATTATTTTTGACCAGTATTTCATGAATTATTTCACTTTTCTGTCTACATCTTCCTTCAGTTCAGGAAGATTCTCTTCTTCTATTGCTATTATTATGTTTAAGTTTTTATTGTGTCCCATTTTCAGATATTCATTAATAAAACATCTTTGAATATAATTTCTCTTCCTTTGTAACTCCTTTTCAAATAAATTATTATATACCTTCTTTCTGTCAATTTATTAAGTTTTCTGA
Organism: Bos mutus; assembly: GCF_027580195.1. NCBI lineage: Eukaryota > Metazoa > Chordata > Mammalia > Artiodactyla > Bovidae > Bos > Bos mutus. Next base: position 41,211,314 of record NC_091628.1, on the reverse strand, counting down.
AGATTATTTTTAAACCTATCCTCCAAAGCATAATTTTTTCTATAATCTTTATTCATTATTTTGCTTCCATTGGCACTTGAAGATTTAAAATTTCCTTACCCACATCTTCATTTTGTTTTGGCCATGTGTGTGTGCTAAGTCACTTCAGTCTTGTCTGACTGTGTGACCCCATGGACTGTAGCCTGCTAGGCTCCTCTGTCCATGGGATTCTCCAGGCAAGAATACTGGAGTGGGTTGCCATGTCCTCCTCCAGGATATTTTCCTGACCCAGGGATTGAACCTGCATCTCTTAGTCTCCTGCACAGGCAGGCGGATTCTTTACCACTAGCACCACCTGGGAAGCCCTTATTTTGGCTAGTTTTACTTATTTTGTAATTAATTTTTTCATGTTTTATTTAATAAAATTCAGAATGCCTTTTATAAATATATGTGGGTTACAACAAAGTCATTGTATAAACCCTTCATGATTATTGATGTAGAAAATTTTATCCAATTTGAAGTTTTTCCATACTCACTCTTCCTTTTTTGATGCTGTTGATCCATGTAGTTTTTCCACTACTTTGATGATGATCAAATAGTAGTCTAGTTGCACTTTCACTTTGCATCTCTCTTGGTTATGTAGGCAACATTTATATTCTCTTCACTTCCCAAGTTCAGGTCTTAAGTAATCTGCAAGGGCACAAGGGAGCCTGAACCACATACTTAATCTCTGCATGCTTTCTGCATCAGTAAACAGTTTCAAGTTAAAGTCAGTCATGGAAAATGTGCTATCCACTTGGGGATACATCTCAACTTTCATCTTCTTCTATAGTTTAGAGATGAGAAGTCACTTAAATAAATTGACTAAAAGTTACTATTAATAGTCTCCTAGCAGACTCAGTTAGCACACTATTTTTTTTTTTCATGTATCTTTAACTTGATTTAATACTGTTTTACCACACTTGAGAAGGGCAACTCAGAGATTAGAGCTCATTTTTCCTATCATGTATATTCTAATCTACACCTTCTCTCTTTGTTTTCCTTATCATTCAATTGAGTCTATGAAATTATAATGAAGTCTGATAGAAAAAACAAAATAGAAAAATTTTGAAAAATCATTTCTCCCCCAGATTCATCATAAACATTATAGCTGACATTTCCCATTTTTTCCCACAAATACAATATTCATCTGTGTATATTGAAGATATCTCTTTTATGCTTCACTTTTAAAAAGAATACTTTTGTCTTACTTTCCATGAAGATGTATAATCCCCTAGAGAAATACATAGCGTTTGAAGACAAATGTATACTATCAATTTAATTAAAATTTATTTCTGGAAGATTACCCTCAAAACATTTTTTGACAGAACTAAAATGCTTAGAAATTTTAAATCTAAGAAAATTTTGGTGGCATTAGAAAAATGAGATGTTTAATGGTTATAAAAATTATTTGGAGACATTTTGATGAATCATCACAATTAAATATTTCCAATATGTGATATTGGTTGTCTTGCTTTATTATAGAAAAATTTAAATTATTTATATGAAGGATTCCTATACCTCAAAATTGAATAAGTGTAAATAGTTGAAAAGAGATTTATTCATCAGGAAGCAAAGCAACTATTTTATTAAAACTTAACTTTGGAATACACTTTGACTATCTCTATGATGATAGTAAAAATTTTCATTTCCTTAAAAATAAGAATTAAATCCATTTATTGATTAGATCCTTTTGATTTATCCCATTAAATTCTATCACCATGGTATTCCATAATGTTAGTCATTAAAAACTCTGCATTTTATTTTTAATAGTAGTTTCTGGTTGATAATTCAAGAGTTAATAGAAAAATACTCCTAATAGTCTTTTTGGTGAAAATAATGAATAGGTGAAAATAATTTATTAGAATAAATTTTATTTTTTGTAAATATATTCTACATAAAAGACACTTGGAGAGTCTTAAAATTAAAGACTATAATTAATATTCACTTATATTAAGTATAAGCTGGGAAAATGTTCAGCACTTAAATTTATTATTCTATTATGAAATTATAATTCATTTAAGGCATGTAGATATATTTTGAATCATTGGAATGTGCAATTTCTAACCTATTTCAAACTTCTAATATTCATTTCCATTAAATTAAGTTGTCAGAAAGTTAAAGGAAAACACTACAAGTGTTATATAGGGCAGTCAAATTCACTAAGTTACCAGAGATTAGAAAGAAGGGAAACTCCAACATTCTAAAATACAGTATACTAAAAATTTCCTGTGGAAGATTTTAATTCTTTAATTTACTCTTCATGCAAGAAATTTGCTAGTTTGATCAGGTATAACCTAATAAAATAATTTAAAAATATTTTTGGTCAAGTACTTACAATTATAGGGATATAATGAAAAATGTTTAAGAAATTTACCCAGCAATCCCACTGCTGGGGATACACACCGAGGAAACCAGAATTAAAAGAGACACATGTACCCCAATGTTCATCTCAGCACTGTTTATAATAGCCAGGACATGGAAGCAACCTAGATGTCCATCAGCAGATGAATGGATAAGAAAGCTGTGGTACATATACACAATGGAGTATTACTCAGCCATTAAAAAGAATACATTTGAATCAGTTCTAATGAAGTGGATGAAACTGGAGCCTATTATACAGAGTGAAGTAAGCCAGAAAGAAAAACACCAATACAGTACACTAATGCATATATATGGAATTTAGAAAGATGGTAACGATAACAAGACAGCATCTCTTTTGTGAGACAGCAAAAGAGACACAGATGTATAGAACAGTCTTTTGGACTCTGTGGGAGAGGGTGAGGGTGGGATGATTTGGGAGAATGGAATTGAAACATGTATAATATCATATATGAAATGAATAGCCAGTCCAAGTTTGATGCATGATACTGGTTGCTTGGGGCTGGTGCACCGGGACGACCCAGGGGGATGGTACGGGGAGGGAGGAGGGAGGAGGGTTTGGGATGGAGAACACATGTATACCGGTGGCAGATTCATGTTGATGTATGGCAAAACCAATACAATACTGTAAAGTAATTAACCTGCAATAAAATAAATAAATTTATATTTTCACAAAATAATAAAAAATAAAAATATATAATACACACAAAAAAATAAAATTAAATTCTTACTATTTTCAAATAATTCAAAACAACTTATTGCAAAATATATTTTTTCTCTATGCATCTACTTATAAGGCTAAATTCAACTTGAATCTTACTTTCTATAAATTTTATAATGGCCTTCAATATCTCAAACCAAAACAAATCTCAGCACATTGCCTTGTGTTTAGATATCTCCATGTACTTTTTCATATATTATATTATACTCTATTGATGATAAAAAGGTAAGCAAGACATCATTTAAATCAAAACAAAAAGACAACAAATAACCTCAGATATGCAGATGACACCACTCTTATGGCAGAAAGTGAAGAGGAATTTAAAAGCCTCTTGATGAAAGTGAAAGTGGAGAGTGAAAAAGTTGGCTTAAAGCTCAACATTCAGAAAACAAAGATCATGGCGTCTGGTCCCACCACTTCATGGGAAATAGATGGGGAAACAGTGGAAACAGTGTCAGACTTTATTTTTCTGGGCTCCAAAATCACTACAGATGGTGACTGCAGCCATGAGATTAAAAGACGCTTACTCCTTGGAAGTAAAGTTATGACCAACCTAGATAGCATATTCAAAAGCAGAGACCTTACTTTGCCAACAAAGGTTCGTCTAGTCAAGGCTATAGTTTTTCCTGTGGTCATGTATGGATGTGAGAGTTGGACTGTGAAGAAGGCTGAGCGCTGAAGAACTGTGGTGTTGGAGAAGACTCTTGAGAGTCCCTTGGACTGCAAGGAGATCCAACCAGTCCTTTCTGAAGGAGATCAGCCCTGGGATTTCTTTGGAAGGAATGATGCTAAAGCTGAAACTCCAGTACTTTAGCCACCTCATGTGAAGAGTTGACTCATTGGAAAAGATTCTGATGCTGGGAGGGATTGAGGGCAGGAGGAGAAGGGGATGACAGAGGATGAGATGGCTGGATGGCATCACTGACTTTATGGACGTGAGTCTCAGTGAACTCCGGGAGTTGGTGATGGACAGGGAGGCCTGGTGTGCTGCAATTCATGGGTCACAAAGAGTCGGACATGACTGAGCGACTGATCTGATCTGATCTGATCTGAAGAAATGGCAAACCACTCCAGTATATTCTTGCCTGGGAAATCCCATGGACATTAGAGCCTGTAGGCTACAGTCCATGGGGTGTCAAAAGAGTCGGACACAGCTTGGTGACTAAACAACAAGGCAATCAGAGAAACATAGAACACACTTGTACAAGGATCAACAAATTAGAAGGTCACATATGCTTAGAGGTTTCTTGAGAAGGTAGCATGTGAAATCAAAACTGAAGTATAAATAGGATGTTAACAGAAAAAGGAGACGGCATTAACCCAGAGACAGTAGTAGAACGAAAGATGTAGAGGCAATTGGAAATTGAGAGAAGTCCAAGTATATTTATATATCCATGCAGAGGGTTTTTACTTTACTTGTACAGGCAAAAAAGGAAGTCCTAAACAAAACAGTGATTCAGGAAGATTATGTTGTCAGCTTTGTTTAGGAAGAATGAGCAACATGGGAATCACTTTTCAGTAGTTTTCAGTAAGCTGGACATAATTAGGACCCAAACTCATTCACTGATAATGGCCTTGGAAATAATGAAACAGATGAGACTTAATGGAGGCAAACTATACATAGCTTGGCAATTATTTGCAGAATGAGAGACGAAGGAGTAAAAATGGTCAATTTCAGAATGAGCGACTCTAGATTGTATTATTATTACCACACATAAAAGGATTTCCACTGACATTTGCTTTTTGTGTATTAGAGTTCTCCATAAAAAGAGAACCAAAAGGAAATATATGTGTAAAAAATATATATATTTGATTAATAAAGTAGTATAGTGTCTTTAAATATTATCTATTGTACAATACTTCTATATAATATAGTATATATGTGTATATATGTATATATAAAGATATTTATTATAAGGGATTGGTTCATGTGATTATTGAAGCTTAATTCCATAATCTGCTATTACCAGCTGAGAATCCAGGAATGTTGGTGATGCAGTTCTGAGAACCATAGTGCCAATGGTGTAAATCTCAGTCTGTTAGGGGAGAAGACTGATGTGGACCTCAAGCCATCAGGCCAAGAAAAATTCCCCTTCTCCATGTTTTTGTTCTAGTTAGATCCTGAATGGATTATATGAGGCCCACCCACACTGAGGAGAACAATCTGCTCTACTCAGTCTATCAACACAAATGCTAATCTTATCCAACTAATATCTGAACACTCTGTGATCTAATAAAGTTGACACATAAAATTATCCATTAAACCATGGTTGGATGAGAAATATATTGCCTACTTTTCAAATATTTCTAGCTATATTTTGTAATTGATGTCTTACTTTTACTATGATTAGAGGAATAACATAAATCTTCACAAATTTGTTGACTATGACTCAGTATGTGGTCAATTTTGATAACTGCACCTGAATGTGCACTTGAAAATAAGTATTCATTTGTTGGATGCATTACTCTTTGTGTCAATTAGGGTCAAGCTTGTGAATCATGTTATTCACATCTTCTGCGTCTTTAATACTTTGTCTACTTTATCAGTTTCTTAGAGAAGTACTAAAAATATCTCACAATGATTGTAAACTTGTCTATTCATACTTTCAGATAGGGTTATTTTTATCTGATATGTTTTGACAGCATGAGATAATTACACACATTTAGATTTATTTCTTTTTCTGTGGATATACATTTTTATCATTATAAGCTTTTCTCTTTATCTCTAGTAATGCTTCTTCTTTTCCATATACTTTCCCTAGCATTATTATAGCTACTCAGTTTTCTTGAGGTTTACATTTTAAGAGTATATCTTTTTCCATAGATTTACTTTTGATATTTCTGTATATTTACACTTAGGATGTGTATCTTATAAGCAATCTACTTATTATTTAATCAAGTCCAAACATTTCAGCCTTGAATCTTTATAAGATCAGGGATATTATCTGTCTTCTTCATGACATATTTTGGGTATGCTGCTAAGTCACTTCAGTCGTGTCCGACTCTGTGCGACCCCATAGACGGCAGCCCACCAGGCTACCCCATCCCTGGGATTCTCCAGGCAAGAACACTGGACTGGGTTGCTGTTTCCTTCTCCAATGCATGAAAGTGAAAAGTGAAAGAGAAGTCGCTCAGTCGTGTTTGACCCTTAGCATGGACTGCAGCCTACCAGGCTCCTCCGTCCATGGGATTTTCCAGGCAAGAGTACTGGAGTGGGGTGCCATTGCCTTCTCCATTTTGGGTATAGCAACATATTTTACATACAAGAAGAGCTGATAAATGTTATTGAAGTAATAGCTAAATAAATGCATTATGAACTCTCATTCCAGTTATCTTTAGTATCAATTATCACTTCTTTTATCCTGTTTTATTTTTCTTTTTCTAGATAGTAATCAGTTCTCCCTATCTGTCCCTAAACTAATTAAAGTCAGCTATTTTGTCAAATTATTTATCTCTAAGATCTCCTGGAGAAGGAAATAGCAACCCACTCCAGTACTCTTGCCTGAAGAATCCCATGGATGGAGGAGCCTGGTAGGTTATAGTTCACAAGCTCGCAAAGAGTTGGACACGACTGAGTGACTTCACTTTCTTTCATCCTATATGATATTGAGACAATACCTATCTGTCTACCTATTTATTTATTTATACATATATATATATATATATATGTACACACATAAATTAGGATATGTGCACATCCCATTTCTTATCTCAGATCCTTATGTGTTTCCAAAATTAATATATTTAGGCAGTGAAATTTAGGTTTATGTATTCACAAAATCTACTCACTAATTGTACTGCTTAACATTCATAATATACATGACTTGCTAGTTGTAGAATAAACTAATGTAAAACTATGCTCTATATATCACAATCCAAGCACTGAATTTCCCTGTTTAAATCTTCTAGATTTATTAAAATAGAATAACACAAACTTTTGGATAATTGATTAATATGAAATTTCAGGAAACCTCATGAGAGCCTACCAAAAAATACATAAATAATTTTTTTTTTCTAATAGAGGTTGTGAGTTAGCTCATTATATACTAGATAACATATTTGAGTTTTAATGGAGACATTGGGAATATTTCACATTTAAGGCTATGATAGATAAATTTAAATCTAAAAATGTTTTAATTAATTAGATCTGACAAAACAGTCTTACACAATGGCAACTTTACTTTGCTATTTAAAAAAACAGTAGTACTTGTGTATAGCTTAGAAACATCCACTGTGGAATTTGGACACAGCATACACATGCATCATTTATATTTTGATTGCATTTTAAGTGCCAACAAGGTGTTGTATTCATGAATAATTCAAACAATCTAAAAGAATAGGCTTTTTACAATTCCATTCCAGAGTTTTGTTTTTCAGACAGTATGTCTTAACAATGTAAAACATGTGTCACTGATGGAATATGATCAAAAATACACTGTGATCTGACAGCTAACAATTATTCCCTTATGTATGATTCTTACAGACTATGTAAATGATACAAAAGATATACAGTAACTCAAAGTATAACAGTCACAGAAGCTTAAAAAGTAAGCAATATGTGTAATATATTTTGTATGCAAAATAGAAAAGAATTGAAATACAGAAACATAGTGCTTTAACCAATTAAATGCAATGGATTTTGTAAGTAGAATATAAAACTTACTACCAAAAATTGCACTAAAATGTGAAAAATTAAGCTAGTTTGAAAGGTTTATTTTTAATTTTCTTAAGCAAAGTATTTAAATATTTAAAAATACATTGTTATCCTTAATTGAAGTTCATGATTTTCCTCATTCATAACAAATTGATCTCTGTGTTTTAAAATTTGTCTACTTAAGAACAAAAAGATAAGATTTACACAAATTTGAAAACAAGATCAAAAGAAAAAAAGTTATATTTTTCTAAACATAGTACACAATCTCATTGTGGGCAAAAATAAGACACTAGTAAATGTATATATATTTTTTCAGTTAAACAGTAGTTAATTTCAGCTCATATATTTAGATATTTAAAACTATATAATTATAAGATGAGAACAGAAAGCAATTTAGGAATATTCATTTGCTGTGCTCTCCTACACGGATTATTTTTCTAAGCCAGTTTTTTTGGGTTGATTCAAGATACTATTTTGACCAGATTAATACACTAGACTAAATTTTAGAAACTTATTTACTTCATATTCCACTCTTTTATTTATAATAACATTCTCTTTGTTACACAAAATAGTATATCTTATGCATAAACAATTAATTACAAATGCATATTTATTATAATGCATTATTGTACAATGGATAATTTTAAAAATATGTTAATGAATAATTAATTATTTTGGTAGATAACTTTCACATAATTTATAACTTAAAGAAGCAAAAATAATTGAAAAGCACATATAACCGAAAACATACAGTTCAAATAAATCTTCTTCCCAATTCTGTTCTCTTACCGCATAAATCACCCCTGAAGAGACATTTTCTATTGTTCTTGTAAATTATATATATTTACAGATATTCTTTCTATATGCAAATATATGCATACTAATTTTGTTATAAACTATAGTACACTATACGTGATTTTTATATCTTGCCTTTTTCATTTGTTACTGTACATTTGAGATTGAACTATGTTATTCTTTTCAACTTGATTGTATTCTATTTAGGACTCTACTGCAATTTATTTGAAACATTATTTAGATTGTTCCTGAAATCTAATGCTGAAATGAATGTCCTTATCCTTCTGTGAGTATATTCATGAGTATAGTCTAAATCCCAAAAGCTACATGGTTGAAGGGAATGTTTTATTTATTTGACAGACTGTGCCAAGAATTGGTAACAAAGACCAGATCTATTCTTGAGTATACCGCAGTAACCTGACAGTAATATCAATTTGATACTTTAAAATGGCATTTCATTGTCCTTTTAATTTTTGTTTATCTTATTAATAGTGAAAGTGAGCATGTGTTTGTGTGCTGAAGAACCATTTTTATTTCCTATTTCTGTTTCTTTAAACACTTTATTCTTTCACAGAGTCCATTTCTCCCAAGGAGTTTTTTACTCATCTTTTTGATTTTAATATGCATGTATATAATATGCTGTAGTTATTTTCCCCCTTGTCATTGTGTTTTAACTGTGAATGGTAATCATTTTTATATAGAATTTTTCAATGTAGTTAAATTTATCCAGTTTTATATTGTTTTGCATGTTATATTTGATCATGCTTAGAAAAATGACATATTATGTTCAATTTTTCATGTTTTTTTCTCAGTAAAAATGTTTGACTTAATATTTTATCTGGAATATATTTTATAAACAGCTGTACTGAGTATTACTGAATGTCTTTCTAGCATGACAATCATATGATTTTTATGTTTCTTAGATTCAATACAATAATATTTTAATAGATACGCTAATGTTAAACCATCATGTCATTTGAAATATGAATGAAACTGGTTTTTGTCATGTTCAATTGTATATTAATTTCTCCTGGCTTGTGTTTACAAATTTGAGGTGGATGGGAAATGCCTTTTACCTGGTTTATGCTTCACCATTGAGTTTAAAGCCTTTGGCTTAAATATATCACCTTACTCAATATTTGTCAAAGGAAGAACAGTGAATTACCTTGCTGGTGAAGTTTTTAGCCTGGGTCCCCTCAGAAAGAGAACCCAAGACAAAGGCCCTTAGGCAAGAAATTAATCTGATTTATCAGTCCATCCTAAAGGAAATCAATCCTGAATATTCATTGGAAGGACTGATGCTGAAGCTGAATCTCTAATACTTTGGCCACCTGACGCGAAGAACTGACTCATTGGAAAAGACCCTGATGCTGGGAGAGCTTGAAGATGGGAGAAGAAGGAGACAACAGAGGATGAGATAGTTGGATGGCATCACCAACTCAATGGACATGAGTTTGAATAAACTCTGGGAGTTGGTGATGGACAGGGAGGCCTGGCATGCTGCAGTCCATGGGGTCGCAAAGAGTCAGACATGACTGAGCTACTGAACTGAACTGAACTGAACTGATCATCCTAGGGGGCTGCAATGAGCACTGGGGGGACTGGAATAGGAAATGACAGATAATTTTATATATATATATATATATATATATATATATATATATATGGCCTATGTTTGACCACTGCTATGAATTTCTTGGGCTTAGCCTTCTTGAAAATTCTTAAAGCTCATCTCAGAATTATCCCTTTTGAGCGTACAAGAGGAAATAGTAACCTGCTGCTGTAATTTGCCTAGTGGTTAGTAGCAGTCCTACACATTTAAGACTCTAACATTCAAGATTGCTTATGTGAAGCTTTTAAGTGTATTCCTATGGGCATTGCACATCAATAGATTAGAAAAGGAGAGTTTCTGGAAGTGGAAGTAATAGGCAGGAAAAGGCTCAACCTGAGACACTATTCATTGTATCTGCAAAGTTTCTCAGAAGGTTATTTAAAAATAGTTGCTTTAGCAGTGCTGGGAGCAAGAAAGACTCTCAGGATTTAAAACACATGTATACCTGTGGTGGATTCATTTTGATGTTTGGCAAAGCTAATACAATTATGTGGAGTTTGAAAATAAAAAATAAATTAATTAAAATTAAAAAAAAAAAGTAAAAAAATAAAAAAAATAAATAAATAAAATAGTGTCTAAATATGTCCACTGCCATCAACTATTTGTATTGCATAGCTGTATTAGAGCCAGTCAGCCAGAGGCCTCAACAAGATGCCAACTCCATCTCTTAAATAATATATGAAAGAGAAAGTGTTAGTAATTCAGTCCTGTCCAACTCTTTGTGACCCCATGGGCTGTAGCCTACCAGGCTCCTCTGTCCATGGAATTCTCCAGGCAAAAATACGGGAATGGGTAGCCATTCCCTTCTCCAGAACATCTTCCTGACCCTGGGTTGGAAATTGGGTTTCCTACATTGCAAGTGGATTCTTCACCATCTGAGCCACAAAGGAAGCTGATTAAAGCAGATTCTCCTAAATGTTATAATAGAAGTTGCCGGGGTCCAGCCCCGGCTGATCCAGGGTATTCGAAGGGGAGACGGCTTAGGCGACTATTTAAATATTCATCAAAGATATAAAGGATAGCTCAGTAGGAAAATTCAGTAGAGAAAAGAGGCTGAGTAGCTTGGTTTATGCGGGGGACCAATAAAACTTCAAGACAAGAAGTTTGCACCACTTACGTAGGCCGCAGGCATCCTTCCGTTCTCCCGAAGGAGAGGAGACACTGAGGCCTCCCCGGTCGGATCTTAGAAGCCCAGGCATAATTAGTAAGCATGGCGGGTTCCGCGCTCCAGATGGAGACTCAGCCAGAGTGAGAGAGAGAGCGACATGGGGAGACCACTATTTCGAGGAACTGATCCCAATTCTTTATTTTCCAGAGTCTGTTTTTATACACTGAGATGTTGTACAAGAGTCACGCGGGGACAGCAGTCTTGACTTTTATTAAAGTCAGGTGCTTCACACAAATGTATACAGAGGTCTTAGGCCTGTTACATCATCTTCTGGCCAGGGGGGGCTGCTGACAATTTATGACCCTCTCCTTGTGACAGCGGTCAGTCAACACTTATTTCTCCAGGGGTGATTATTCTTAAAACAGACGCCACCCAAATAAAGTTACATTCCTATAGGGTGAGGGTATAGTTGATTTTAGTTAAGGAAAGAATTTACTTAGCCTAAGGTCTAACATGATTAATATCAAAGGTTAATACTTATTTCTTCTATATATTCATTAATGTGTGTAAGGGTAGGGGATGTGGAGACTTAGCAACAAACATTGGCTCAACAAATGAAAAACCCTTCACCAATACAATTTCTAATCAGCCCATTATACTTATACTAATAGTTTTCTAACTTTTCTAAGGAACCTGTTTTTAGAAGGTTTAAAGCATCTCGGCCTCTCACGGTTGGGAGGCTGTGAGCAATCACATGTGGCCGGACAAGCCCGTCAGGCAGGCTAGAGAACCTTCAGAGGAGTTTGTAGGTTAAAACACTCTTGTCACACCCAGGAGTTTTTATTAACTGGAGCTCTAAGTTAACTCTTTCTCCTAAAGAGGTGGTGGGGGACAGTCCCCCGTAAAGTCAGAGGTGTAGGTGAGAGCACAAAGTAGTAAAGTAGGCAGGCTCTGGTTATGGGGGTAGACACTCGAGGATTTCCAGGGGGACTCCTGAGGCTCGATCCCGCCTTTGCGTATGTCAAGCCTCCTTCCTCATGACCTTTGCCACAGGCAGAGTACCTCACTCTGGCCCCCAACAAGAAGTCAATTAATGAAAAGAGAAAACAATTTCTTCTCCAGCAACAGTAGGCATCCCCAAAGTAATGGCTAACATTCATCATTTTTTTTCCCCACAACTTATGCTAAATTTCACTCATTCTTGGCCTTTATTATGGTTGGTAAGGACTGCTTTCCAGGTGGATTGATTCAGATCTTCTTTCCCAAGAGTTATGAGTCCTTGTTTGTCTTATCATCGTCCTTCTATGATTGTTGCAATTGCCCAAATACAGTTACTGCAGGGTAGGAAAGAAGCAAGAGAAATCTCATTTAATTTTCCAGGTTTAAGATGTATATCATGTAGCTTATGGCTCCTTATGGTAACTGGCTGCTATCCCCTTAATACAGCAATTTTTTTTTTTTTTTGGTCTGTTTGTTTTATCTGATACTTGGAAGGAGGAGGAGTAAAAATTGGCCAAGTAGTAGTCACAATTTTAATTTCTATGGAACACTTACTGTGCTACCTAGAGGAAGTATTTTGTCACTGGGAGTAAGGGTCTTTAATTTAGCAGAGCATACAAAGTGGTGACAGATAGCACACATTTTCCAAATTAAATTTTAAGGTTATTATTAAGATAAAAGAAATCTATATGACTTCTGGGCCTCTCAGGTGGCACTGGTGGTAAAGAACCCACCTGCCAATGCAGACGGAGAAGGCAATGGCAACCCACCCCAGTATTCTTGTCTGGAAAATCCCATGGATGGAGGAACCTCGTAGGCTGCAGTCCATGGGATCGCTAAGAGTCGGATACGGATGAGGATGAGTGATTTCACTTTCACTTTTCACTTCCATGCATTTGAGAAGGAAAGGGAAACCCACTCCAGTGTTCTTGCCTGGAGAATCCCAGAAACAGTGGAGCCTGGTGGGCTGCACAGAGTCAGACACAACTGAAGTGACTTAGCAGCAGCAGCATTAGCCAATGCAGGAGAAATAAGAGACACAGGTTCAATCCCTGAGTTGGGAAGATCCCCTGGAGGAGGGTATGTTAACCCACTCCAGGATTCCTTCCTGGAGAATCACACGGACAGAAGAGCCTAGAGCCTGGCAGGTTACAGTCCATAGCATCACACAGAGTCAAACACAACTGAGGTGACTTAGCACACACACACAACACATATGACTTCTATCTACCTGTTAGGGGTCTATCACCATTTGTCAGGAATTGACAATGTATCACATTTCCACAGATTGATATTCCTAAGATAGTGTGTCTGTTGAGACTTTAATAGGCTATTTCACTCTTCTAGTAGGCTAGTTGCTTCAGACATATGGGATCCATTGTAAGACCAGTGGAAACCATGTTCATATGCCTACAGTCGCTTCTTTGCTGTAAAGTCGATTTCTTGGTCTGAGTCAATGTTATGTAGACCTTTTTAATATATATTTGGATGTGAGACACACCATGGTTATGAAAGACAAGCATATATGGAAATGATACCAGTTCTATTAAGGACAAATCACTGCTCTGTTGATGGGGAATAATATCTCTCCATGGTATCTACATGCCAGCAATTGACTGATATAGTTCATCAAAGGATAGTAAATGTTAAGAACTTGGCATTAGTCTCAGCCTATGGCAGTCTTGAATACTTTCTGCAGGATCAGTATCTAGAACATCCTTGATTAAGAAGTAAACCCCTGCTGTCGAGCCCATGTATAGACATTACAACTGCCACCAGCATCAACTTGTTTATGTCAGCATCAAGGGGCTCAAATTTAGCCTGGCTAATTTCTACAGAGTTAGTCATCTTGGCCACTTAGTTTCTGAGTTCCTCTTATAGAGATCATTGACAAAATAAAAAGTAACAAAGTTTGTCCACATTCTCATACCATACACGTGTTTTTTCTTCATATCACTAACCGATGTATTAAGCCAGTTACTACTATCCAGAAGCCTATGTATATCAACTTCAGGCTATTTCTCTACTTCTGTCTCCAAACAAAGTGAACAAATAATGTTTAACCATTCCATCTGGGAGGATAGCTTTTTCTTTGTTTTGTTTTTTCTTTTTTTTTCTCTCTGTCCTTTAGGGACACTCTTGAGTAAGATTTTATTGCAGTAGTGGTACATCTATTGCTTTTGATTCTCATTACTGTTGAAGCTTGAGAAGAATGAATTTTCCAGGTCAATAATTATATAGCAAGTGTTAGAGGCTATGCTGTTCTGCTCCAATAAATATACCACTTCTAACATAATGGCTCTGATTGAGATAGCCATTTGGTAAAAGTTTTGGTAGTTCATCATCATCTGCCACAATCTAATTCATTGTTCTAAAGCCAAACAAAGAAAAACTATTAATAAATGGAGAGATGATAGAGACAATGCCCTTGACTACTTTCAATCTTTGCTTGAGGCACTAAATCCTTTCAACCTGTTTAATATGTAATTTACTTTTAGATAACTGTTTTGGCCAAAAGTAGAAGAGTGTCAAGGCTTGCATCTCTCTTTCCTGCTGTTATAATGCTTATCTCATAGGTGAGATACCCAAGGTGATATAAGATATGACATGGCTACACTTGTCCGATAATAAAAATTTAAAAATAAGAAATAGAAGGGACATCATCTTTACAAAATAGATTTGCTGTCAAAATAGATCCCATCTAGATTATATCAAATACCCATTAGTAAATGAAAATATAATATCTATGTCTCAGTAAAAACTCAAAGTTATTTGAAATGTGTCCTAAATCAATAAATTGACTCAATTATTTAAGTATGCATGGATCTTTTTATGTTACTATGAATATCACCAACTGATAGCATTTATTAGAAACATGTTAGAAAAACCATGTATATCAGTCATGGATCTAGATAAGTTTGAAACATTACGACAAATACTGAAGGACTAAAAATGATTCTAGGAATTATAATGTAAATGGTACATTTGTGTGATATTTTGAAGCAATGGAGTTTGATTTGAAGAAAAGAAAAACACTTGCTTTGTAAAAGGAAAATTCTAAAATACATGATTAAATATATCCTTTAAAATGTCTTCAAATATATATATGTAATAATCACATAAAAGTAACTTAATAGGATACTGACTAATCCAACATTATAACTGAAAATGGAATAATAAGAATGTAATTAACACTTTTTTCATTATCGCCATGAGAAATCTAATTAAAATACTCTGAATAATGTTTTTAAAATTATATTCTTATACATTGAGAAAAATATGATTTTAATATATTCTCTTTGACTAGATATTACAATAAACTTTAAGAAAACCTCTCTAAATTAATCTAAATTCACTGTCTTTTATTTACTTAATATGTAAAGCACTGTTATATTTTTTTAATTTCCCAATTAAAAACAAACAAACAAAACAAAAAACTTCTGACTCATGTCTAGAAAAAGGAAGAGCAACAGCATTTTAACTTTACAAAAATATATTTAATTAGAGTGTGATGCTTTCACACCCAAGCAGAAAATATTTTTCAAGAAGTTAGATGCTATGGTTTTAGGGTTTTAAAGTGTTTCTTAAAAAATAATTTATAAATAGAAATATGAACTGTTTTTCTCTTTCCATTATAAATACTAGAATATGTACTTAATATTGAAATGCACATCTCATTCATGTCTTTTGTTTCTGTAAAATTTGCCAAAAGAGCCTCAAAGCTGCTGAATACATGTTTAGTTCCAATTTCATTTCTTTCTGAATTGCATCATCCTTAAGCAATGCATCATCATCACAGGTCATTGCACTGATGGACTTAATCTGATAAAACACCTGTGTGACAGGGAAAATGATATATTAGTGTGATTAATCATTAGTGAACATCATCAGCCCATGATCTATTAGTGTATTGCTCAAAGGATGGTGTCATTAGGAGTTCCTAGTGTTAAATTATGGTGTTGAAAGCAGTAGCTAGAGCTTGGCATAACCCAGAAGGCAGCAAGTAGATGTGCCAATGTAAAATCAAATTCCTGAGAACTTATTTTTCTGGCTTTCAAGTGTCAGATTTGCATCTTTGCTAATAAGGTTTACTACTCTAGGGCACAATTAAATTTGAACTTATTATTCATCTACTATTAATTGCTTATCTATCCTTCATAAATTATACCATTTATGGGGCTGACTCACATATGCTGCATCACTGGTGAGAATGGCAAACAAATTTTTATTAGAAAAGGAAATAAAGATGAATTTGAAATATCTGTGAGAAAATAATAATTTTTGCCAGGTTAATTCTTCAAAGATGTATTTAGGCATAAATGTGTCACAAACTATATTTCACTTGACCAACTCATGATATAAAGACTGAAAATTGTCCTGCAATGCCTTTACTAAAGTAATCCAACCAAGAAATTTGTTTATTCATGATAAAAACATATTTGCATATATTATAGATTTTAAATCAGAGATTGGTAGATAAATTTTAAGAATTCAGAATCTGAATAGAATAGTTTCTAACATAAAGTTGATGATTTTGATCTTTTATTTTTTTATTTTTTTTTAGAAGCAAATGTTTTTTTTTTTCAAGTATATGAAACATAATATTTCAATGGTCATACTGTTTATAAAGAAGAAAGGTGTTGCATATTATTGTCCAGAAAACAATCCATATCCAATAATATATTACATCCAAAATAATCTAATAAGCCAACCAAATCCAAGAGAGAAAACTAAACAAAAATTAGAAAATATTTCTCTCCTAGGAGATGGTACTGGAGGAAGGCATTGCAATCCACTCTAGTATTTTTGCCTGGAGAATCCCCATGGACAGAGGAGCCTAGCAGGCTACAGTTCATGTGGTCACAAAGAATCAGACACGACTGAAGAGACTAAGGAGAGCAGCAGGGGATGGTGAACAGTGACTACTGTATATCTACAGAGATCTTTGGCATCAGAGTGAAATTTCATAATGCTTATAATTTCTATCATTAGAATGATACTTCTTTGTTAAGATGTGTATACACACATGAACATAGCACACACACAGATCCCAGGTAGACTGCAGGTGTATCTAAGCCAAGGTATGGAGGGTAATGGGTACTTTGCCTTAAGTGTGAAATAAAAGTGTATTCATTTTCTTTTGGATATTTTTTTTCTATTGATAACACTGATTTTAAAACTACATATTTGTAGTTGTTAACTTTTAGATTTAAGTAATCCTAGGGTTCCAGAAAAACATATATTTCTGCTTTATTGACTATGCCAAAGCCTTTGACTGTGTGGATCAAAATAAACTGTGGAAAATACTGAAAGAGATGGGAATACCAGACCACCTGACCTGCCTCTTAAGAAAACTATATGCAGGTCAGGAAGCAACAGTTAGAACTGTACATGGAGCAACAGACTGGTTCCAAATAGAAAAAGAAGTGTGTCAAGGCTGTATATTGTCACCCTGCTTATTTAACTTATATACGGAGTACATCATGAGAAACGCTGGGCTTGAAGCAGCACAAGCTGGAATCAAGATTGCCGGGAGAAACATCAATAACCTCAGATATGCAGATGACACCACCCTTATGGCAGAAGGTGAAGAGGAACTCAAAAGCCTCTTGAGGAAAGTGAAAGAGGAGAGTGAAAAAGTTGGCTTAAAGCTCAACATTCAGAAAACTAAGATCATGGCATCTGGTCCCAACACTTCATGGCAAATAGATGGAGAAACATTGGAAACAGTGGCAGACTATTTTTTGGGGCTCCCAAATCACTGAAGATGGTGATTGCAGCCATGAAATTAAAAGATGCTTACTCTGGAAGGAAAGTTATGACCAACCTAGATAGCATATTAAAAAGCTGAGACATTACTTTGCTGACAAATGTCCATCTAGTCAAGGCTATTGTTTTTCCAGTAGTCATGTATGGATGTGAGAGTTGGACTGTGAAGAAGGCTGAGCGCCGAAGAATTGATGCTTTTGAATTGTGGTGCTGGAGAAGACTCTTGAGAGTCCCTTGGACTGCAAGGAGATCCAACCAGTCCATTCTAAAGGAGATCAGTCCTGAATATTCTTTGAAAGGAATGATGCTAAAGCTGAAACTTCAATACATTGGCAACCTCATGCAAAGAGTTGAATCATTGGAAAAGACTCTGATGCTGGGAGGGATTGGGGGCAGGAGGAGAAGGGGACGACAGAGGATGAGATGGCTGGATGGCATCCCGGACTCGATGGACGTGAGTTTGAGTGAACTCCGGGAGTTGATGATGGACAGGGAGGCCTCGCATGCTGCAGTTCATGGGGTCACAAAGAGTCCGACACAACTGCGCACCTGAACTGAACTGAAAATGTGACTGGATATTTAATCACTGTATTATTTTGAACAGGTATTAAATGCTATTCTTTTCTAAGAATGTTTACTCAATAAGGCAAAAGGTTTTATCCAGTTTATTGTTTTTTCCCCTGGATATAGGCTAGAGGCCCCCAAATGTGAGATAATCAAAATTTTCTCTAATTAATTAATTTAATAATGTCATGAAACATATTTGTACTCCACAGATCATGTACACATATAAATAACTTCTGTATACATGTGTTTTTGAACCATGATTTACAGTATTCTTTTTCAAATATTAAAAGTAACTTGGTATATAATCATTAATTTTCACATCTGTATCAAAAGATAAATATGGTTATGTTTTTCATGAAGATAGTGCCACATAAATATTTTCAATATTCTAAATACATATAATGTGAGAGTTGTATTAAAATCAGTCATAGTATAAACAAAAATTATTAATTAAAGTCATTGAGACTTTGAATTCAGACAACATAGCATAGCTTGATTTTTGTTCTTTCTCTCCATTAAGTACAATCACAGACCCTTGAAATAACACTAGGGGTATGTATAGTAATTTCTGAAACTGCTATAAAGGAGGCTAAGTAGTTTGGAATCCCAGGATTGGAGGAACAACACAGTGGCCTCCATCCACAAGAAGGCCTTCCAGATCTGGCATTTCCCCAGCCTCACCCTAACAACAGAAGTTAGCTCAGATAGGTCTCTTTAAGAGCCCATTTGTTTGTTTTGTTTATGTGTTTGCTTTTTCCCTCCAGATACAATTTGTTTCCTCAGTAACACTGTTTGGTTACCTACCTCTTTAATGTTAGTTCCTAACTAGAATTTTCCTAACTATGCACTCCATTAGAGCAGAGTGATTTCTGCTTTGGTTATTGTGCTTTGTTCATTCTTTGTGCTTTGTTCATTGTTCATTGCTCCAAAAGTCCACAAGAAGGCTTGCCATCAAGTCATTCCCTCTCCTTCTATTCCTCCTCTTATATAAATTTCTTCTATCTTCATTTCACTTCCTTCTGCTCCTAATCCTGTGGAACCAACTTTTCTTTGAAACATCAACCTATGTCTCTACTGGTTCTTATTATGCTTTTTAATCTCTTTAGTTCTCTCTCAGTAAAACAAACCAATCAAACAAAATCTAAACCCCAGACACGTCACATTCCTTTAGCTGTGTAAATTTATCTTTTCCCTTTACATCCAAATATCCTTGAGTAATCAAGCATGCTTGCAGAATCTCTCTTAGTCAGCCAGCCTCTCATGTATTTTCAATCCCCCATTCAGTTACAAAAAATACATTGCTAAAGGTCAACGTTATATATTCATCTATCTATTCTGTTTTGAGATTTTTCCCATATAGATTATTAAAGAGTATTGATTATTGTTTCCTGTGTAATACAGTAGGTCCTTGTTAATAATATGTTTTACCTATAGTAGTCTGCATGAAAAATATGTTAGTCTCTTAGTTGTGTCCACTCTTTGCAACCCCATGGACTGTAGCTCACCAGGATCCTCTGTCCATGGAATTCTCCAAGCAAGAATACTGGAGTGGGTTTCTATTCTCTTCTCCAAGAGATCTTGCTTACTCAGGGATTGAACCTGGGTCTCCTGCACTGCAGGTGGATTCTTTACTGTCTGAGACACCAGGGAAGCCCATAGTAATGTGCATATGTATAACTAATTAGATATACATAAGTCACTTTGCTGTATACCAAAAATATCAGAACATTATGACTCAACTATACTCCAATATGAAACAGTGTTTTAATTCAAAATATATAAATGAGGATAAAAGGTCAAAATTACATCCAAGTCAGTAATTAAACATAAAAGTTTTTAGGCCTCCTCTTGCAATACATTACAGCAACAGTATGTCTAATCTCTTCTAAATTTCAGAAACCCACTCTAAAGCCCTCTTACCTATATACTCACTCCCTCTTTCTATTCCTTATTGGCTCATCTTCTTCAAACTAAGCATCAGATTTTAAAGATTCTAAACTCCAGTGAAACTTTAAATTTATATCCAAATTAACATTCAAATACTTAGGCAAACTCACCTATTGCTGTTGTTGTTTGGTAGCTAAGTCATGTTTAACCTTTTGCGACCCTATGGACTGCAAAGATTGGCTCAATAAAGGACAGAAATGGTATGAACCTAACAGAAGCAGAAGATATTAAGAAGAGGTGGCAAGAATATACAGAAGAACTGTACAAAAAAGATCTTCACAACACAGATAATCATGAGGATGTGATCACTCACGTAGAGCCAGACATCCTAGAATGTGAAGTCAAGTGCGCATTAGGAAGCATCGCTCCAAACAGAGCTAGTGGAGGTGATGGAATTACAGTTGAGCTCTTTCAAATCCTAAAAGATGATGCTATGAAAGTTCTGCACTCAATGTGCCAGCAAATTTGAAAAACTCAGCAGTGGCCACAGGACTGGAAAAGGTCAGTCTTCATTCCAATCCCAAAGACAGGGAATGCCAAAGCATGCTCAAACAACTGCAAAATTGTACTCATCTCACATGCTAGTAAAGTAATGGTCAAAATTCTCCAAGCCAGGCTTCAACAATATGTGAACCCTGAAATTCCAGATGTTCAAGATGGTTTTAGTAAAAGTAGAGGAACCAGAGATCAAATTGCCAACATCTGGTGGATCATCGAAAAAGCAAGAGAGTTCCAGAAAAACATCTATTTCTGCTTTATTGACTATACCAAAGCCTTTGACTGTGTGGATCACAATACACTGTGGAAAATTCTGAAAGAGATGGGAATACCAGACCACCTGACCTGCCTCTTAAGAAATCTATATGCAGGTCAGGAAGCAACAGTTAGAACTAGACATGCAACAACAGACTGGTTCTAAATAGGAAAGAGTACGTCAATGCTGTATATTATAACCCTGCTTATTTAACTTATATGCAGAGTACATCATGAGAAATGCTGGGCTTGAAGAAAGCACAAGCTGGAATCAAGATTGTGGGGAGAAATATCAATAACCTCAGATATGCAGATGACACCACCCTTATGGCAGAAAGTGAAGAAAAACTGAAGAGCCTCTTGATGAAAGTGAAAGAGGAGAGTGAAAAAGTGGCTTAAAGCTCTAAGATCATGGCATCTGGTCCCATCACTTCATGGCAGAGAGATGGGGAAACAGTGGAAACAGTGGCTGGCTTTATTTTAGGGGAGCCCCAAAATCACTGCAGATGGTGATTGCAGCCATGAAATTAAAAGATGCTTACTCCTTGGGAAGAAAGTTACTACCAACCGAGACAGCATGTAAAAAAGCAGAGACATTACTTTGTCAAAAAAGGTCCATCTAGTCAAGGCTATGGTTTTTCCAGTAGTCACGTATGGATGTGAGAGTTGGACTATAAAGAAAGCTGAGCATCAAAGAATTTATGTTTTTGAACTGTGGAGTTGGAGAAGACTCTTGAGAGTCCCTTGTAGTGCAAGGAGATCCAACCAGTCCATCCTAAAGATTAGTCCTGGGTGTTCACTGGAAGGACTGATGTTGAAGTTGAAACTCCAATACTTTGGCCACTGATGCAAAGTGCTGACTCATTTGAAAAGACCCTGATGCTAGGAAAGATTGAGGGCAGGAGGAAAAAGGAACAACAGAGGATGAGATGGTTGGATGGCATCACCAAGTCAATGGACGAGAGTTTGGTTAAACTCCAGGAGTTGGTGATAGACAGGGAGTCCTGGCGTGCTGTGGTTCATGGGGTCGCAAAAAGTCAGCCACAACTGAGTGACTGAACTGAACTGAACTGAAATGGACTGCAACATGCCAGGTTTCCCTGTCCTTCACTATCTACCAGAGTTTGCTCAAACTCATGTGCATAGAGTCGGTGATACCATCCAACCATTTCATCCTCTGTCGTCCCCTTCTCCTGCTGCCTTCAATCTTTCCCAATATAAGGGTCTTTTCCAATGAGTCAATGCTTTGTACCAGGTGGCCAAAGTATTGGAGCTTCAGCATCAGTCCTTCCAGTGAATATTCTGGTTTGATTTCTTTTGGGATTGACTGGTTTGATATCTTTGCAGTCCAATGGACTCTCATGAATATTCTCCAAAACCACAGTTCAAAAACATCATGTCTTCATTTTTCAGCCTTTTTATTGTCCAACTCTCATATCCATATATGACTATTGAAAAAACAATACCTCTAATACCTGTATGAATGTTTGCAGCAAATTAATGTCTCTGGTTTTTAATACACCATCTAGGTTTGTAATTGCTTTTCTTCCAAGGAGCAAGCATCTTTTTATTTCATGGCTCCAGTCACCATCCACAGTGATTCTAGAGCCCAAGCAAATAAAGTCTGTCTCTGTTTCCATTGTTTCCCCATCTATTTGCCATGGTTTTAGATGGCAGATGTGACTGGATGCCATGATCCTCATTTTTTGAATTACTAATGTGTAATAAAATAGCTGATCTTAATCTGGCTCCTGGGTGGTAACCTGTAAATCCTTGAGATTTCTTAAGTGATAGAGATGTCTTTGTTATTCATTGCAGGCCCCTAATACCACAAAGGATGTGATGTGCTCACAAGATGACTCAGGATGAGTTTTCAATATTTTGTGCTAATTAATTAACTTAAGATTGGGTCTAATCATGCCTGAAAGACCAACCATGTGATTAGATGGTTGGGATTCTTAGCCAAGTGATATCAGTTTGACCTCTGAGGATGGGAGGAGGGTGAGTTTTGAGCTTCAATCATGTGGCCAGTGATTCAATCAATCATGCCTAGATAATGAAATGTCAACAAAATTCTAGGTACCAAAGCTTAAGTAAACTTCCCTGCTTGGCAGTACCTTATATACTGTCACACATCAGTGTGCTGGGAGGTTAATGTGTCCTGATTTCATGAGGAGAGGACAAATAGAAGCTTCACATTTGAAACTTTTCTGAATATTACATAAGCATTTCTTCCTTTGGCTGCTTCTGATTTGAATCTGTTTGTGACAATAAAACTCCAATCATAAGCATAGCATTTTCCTAAGTTATACGGGATGTATTAGTGAATTATTGAAACTGGAAACAAGTGGGATCCCCCAAATTAGAAGTCAGCTGGTCAGAGGTGAAGGTTGTCTGGGGACCTAGCAACCTGCATCTGATACGGGAAGTAAGAGTAGCTTTGTGGAAGACTGTATACTTAATCTGTTAGGTTTGATTTAGATCTGTATACTTGGTGTCAGAAGTCATTGTAGGTAAACTAGACATCTATTTCAAATTGTTATGTTCAGCTCACTATTAAAATCTCAAAACCACAAACTGTTCCATGTTTTCCAGTGAAATGAATGATCCTCCTGTATCTGCCCTTCTTCAAAGATGCCTGTATTACTGAATCACTCTACCTCGTACTGAGTACTGCACAGCAGAAACACGATGCCATTCTTAACTATTTCCAATGTTTTCCTCACCCCTCCAAATATCCAATTCACTTTTCTGTTTTAAAGTTTAACTATGTACCTCAAACCCATTGACTGTAGCTATTTGCATCAGTAATCATAATAACCCAAGTTATTATTATCACACCTTTGGATTTCTATAACAGATTTCAAGGTGATTTTGCTGGTTCATACTTTCAATCTATATTCTACAATTGGAAATAAGGATTTCTTTGAAATACATATTTGACCATATCCACTTTCCTGCTTGTTTCAGGCATGGTTAAATCCTCTAATTGTTTACAATTGGTCCTATAACAAAGCCAAAACTATTGAAAGAGATTAGAAAGGCTCAGCATGAAATAGGGCTCTCCCTACCACTTCAGGCTTTTATTATACCTTGTGCCCTCTTTCACTGTCTGCTCTAGTGATACAGAGCTTCTTATAGCTCTGGAAATTTTTACCTGCTCCCTCCTGCAATAAAAACTTTATGCTCATTACCCACCTTCCCCATAGGGCTCTTTCATCTTCTTTTCATCAGTTATCTCCTATGTAGCATTCAGACTTAAGCCTGGGCAAAATTTACTCAAAGAAACTATATTCTCTGTCCTCCTAAATCTGATGCTCTCATAACACTTAGCATGGCTGTGTTTTTTATTTAATTATCTTATTATTTGACTAACGTCTCTTTCAGCAGAATATGGTCTCTATGAAAACGCCTACTCTCCTCAAAATTTTATCACCAGTTCTTGAAACTTAAGTCCTTAATGTTTATTGAATTATCAGTTCAATGATTTAATATAAAGTTTGTACTTATTTTATGCCATAATAATAATAATAACAAAGTATATACTGATTGCATATTTTTAGTAAATGAGAAAATAATCAAGTAAAAAAAGAGAAATCATGTTTCCATATTACCAGAACAGATATCGAACAAGATAATACTAATAGTTTATTCCCTGCTGGCTCAGAGGTTAAAGTGTCTGCCTGCAATGCAGGAGACCTGGGTTCGATCCCTGGGTTGGGAAGATTTCCTGGAGAAGCAAATGGCAACCCTCTCCAGTATTCTTGCCTGGAGAATCCCATGGACGGAGGAGCCTGGTGGGCTACAGTCCACAGGGTCTCAAAGAGTCGGACATGACTGAGTGACTTCACTCACTCACTCATCTCATTTTTTAACATCCAAAGTATAAAAACATATATGCTAGATAAAGATAAGATGCCTTTTTTTGTAGGACTAGATTTGGTGTAAGGTATTAATATCATTTTAAGACAAAATTCAAATATCAGCCTTAAATTTTTCAGTATGGTTGGGATTAAACACAAATATTTCCCCCCATTTCAAGGGTTGTCTTTCCATCTTTGTGGTTTCCTTGGTTGTGCAAAAGCTATTAATTTGAATTATATCCCATTTGTTTATTTTTGTTTTTATTTCCATTACTCTAGGAGATGAATCAAAAAGGATCTTGCTGTGATTTATGTCAAAGTATGTTCTGCCTAGGCATTCCTCTAAAAGTTTTATAGTGTCTGGCCTTACATTTAGGTCTTTAAAACATTTTGAGTTTATTTTTATGTATGGTGTTAGGAAGTGTTCTAATTTCATTCTTTTACATGTAGCTTTCCAGTTTTCCCAGCACTACTTATTGACTGTAAAGTGAGTGCAGAGAAAAAGAGAGTGAGCTGGGCAGTCAGGCAAGAAAAGGGAAATTTATTAAAGGGAAAAGAGAGGGTGACTGGCCCTTAAGGAGAATCATCATCCTCCCTTTCTGATGGAGTTCTTCTTTTCCCCACCAATGAAAAATTCTCTGAAGGGGTGGTCACATAACCAGAGGTCTGGAATCTGGTGGTCTTGAAGCTTTAAGAAGATAGGTGCCAGTGAGATAACAGGATGCCATTTGGGCAATTTGGTCAGTCTCAAGGATCACTGTGATTTATTCTTTTAGAGGTCAACATAATGAGCCATCTTATCATTGAGACCCCAGAGGGACCCATCATTGACAATACTATCTTTTCTCCATTGTATATTCTTGACTCCTTTCTCCACGATAAGGTGACTGTAGGTGAATGAGATTATCTCTGAGCTTTCTATCCTGTTTCGTTAATCTATATTTTTGTTTTGTGCTGGCACCATACTGTCTTGATTACTGCACCTTCAAAATATAGTCTGAAGCCAAGGAAAACTTAAAAAGGGAGAAAATATTTGAAAACTAAGCACCTGTCAAAGGATTAATGTACAAGCAGCTCATGTAGCTCAAAAAACAACAAACCACCCAATCAAAAAATGGGCAGAAGACCTAAAAACAGCCATTTCTCCAAAGAAGACATACAGATGGACAATAAACATATGAAAATAAGCTTAGCATCACTAATTATTAGATAACTATAAATCAAAGCCAGAATGAAGTATCACCTCACACCAGTCAGAATGGCCATCAACAAATCTACAAATAATAAATGCTGGAAAGGGTATGGAGAAAAGGGAACCCTCTTGCACTGTTATTTGAAATGTACATTGATAGAGCCATTATGGAGAAAAGTATAGAGGTTCCTTTAAAAAGCTATCATATGACCCAACAATCCCACTCCTTGGCATATGCCTGGAAAAATAAATGATTCAAAAAGACACATATGTCCCAATGTTCATTGCAGTACCATTTACAATAATAAGTACATGGAAGCAACCTAAACATCCATCAGCAGATGAATGGATAAAGACACAGTACATATATACACTGGAATATTACTCAGCAATAAAACAGAATGCAATTACCTCATTAGTAATGATGCAATAGGGCCTAGAGTTTGTCATTAAAGTGAAGTAAGTTATAAAGAGAAAAAACATTGTATATTAATGCATATATACACAATCTCTAAAAAATTACACATATGAATCTATTTGCAGAGTAGGAATAGAGGCATAGACTTAGAGAATGGACATATATATACATATATATATACAAACACACACACACTATTATGTGTAAAATAGATAGCTAGTGTGGAGCTGTTAAATAGCATAGGGAGTTTAGTTCTGTGCTCTATAATGACCTAGAGGTGTGGGATTGGGGAGTGGGAGAGAGAATCACAGTTCAGTTCAGTTCAGCCGCTCAGTTGTGTCTGACTCTTCACGACCCCATGAATCGCAGCACACCAGGCCTCCCTGTCCATCACCAAACCCTGGAGTTCACTCAGACTCATATCCACTGAGTCAGTGATGCCATCCAGCCATCTCATCTTCTGTTGTCCCCTTCTCCTCCTGCCCCCAATCCCTCACAGCATCAGGGTCTTTTCAAATGAGTCAACTCTTCTCATGAGGTGGCCAAAGTACTGGAGTTTCAGCTTCAGCATCATTCCCCACAAACAAATCCCAGGGCTGATCTCCTTCAGAATGGACTGGTTGGATCTCCTTGCAGTCCAAGGGACTCTCAAGAGTCTTCTCCAACACCACACTTCAAAAGCATCAACTCTTCAGTGCTCAGCCTTCTTCACAGTCCAACTCTCACATCCATACATGACCACTGGAAAAACCATAGCCTTGAATAGATGGACCTTTGTTGGCAAAGTAATGTCTCTGCTTTTGAATATGCTATCTAGGTTGGTCATAACTTTCCTTCCAAGGAGTAAGCATCTTTTAATTTCATGGCTGCAGTCACCATCTGCAGTGATTTTGGAGCCCCAAAAAATAAAGTCTGACATTGTTTCCACTGTTTCCCCATCTATTTCCCATGAAGTGATGGAACCGGGAGGGTTTATTTGTATACATATATCCAATTCACTTTGTTGTACAGCATAAATTATCACAACATTATAAAGCAATTATATGCCAGTTTAAAAATAAATTATAAATAGTTATGTCAAAAAGAAAAAAAAAAAGATTTAAACACAATTATGCCAACTTCATCCACTGCATTCAGAGGAAATTTAATATCGTTCTAATTATATATGGGAATTCTTGGTGGACTGACATTTATCCTCAACATCTTTTTCCACATTCATGATATTCCTGAGTTTTCATTTTCTGCTTTTGTGTTTAGCCTTTTGTATATTTCCCTTCCACAAAATTTCATACACCCCTTCAAGATTTCTTTACAAGTCTTTTAAAAATAACACTAACAGTGTTTTTAGCTGAGTTTTACTTAAATAAAGAGGAAAGGCAGATTTTAGAGGTAAATTGAACACTGCCTACTTACCAACTTTGCCTTGAAAATATCTGAATTTCACCTTTCCCATTTTATTCCAAATTCTTTTCCTTGTTGAGCTCTATCTAACACTTTAATTCTTTCAAATACTTATAGTCTTATATTGAGGGGAAAAAAAGACTGCATAATTTCACATTATTATCAAGTAGTTTGATTGAGTCTCTATTTGTTAAATCCTCTCCTTCATAAGGGCTTCCTAGGTGGTGCTAATGGTAAACAACCTGCCCGCCAATGCAGGAGATATAAGAGATGCAGTTTTAAACCCTGGATTGGGAAGATCCCCTGGAGAAGGAAATGGAACTTCACTCCAGTATTCTGCCCTGGAGAATCCCATGGACAGAGGAGCCTGGCAGGCTACAGTCCATAGGGTCTCAAAGAGTTGGACACAGCTGAAGCGACTTAGCAAGCACACAGGCACTCTGCATGAACCTGCCTGTTGTCCTAATGTTTCATATTCACATATCCCATCGTTATTCTAAGAGACAGTTGTCTTCTGCAGAAGAATTATGAAGCTCACTTTAGGAATGATGGGTTTTGTTAGTCAATAATTATCTCTCAAAAGATAAGTTAATAATGAAGTCAATCTTATAAGCTTGGTATCTGACACGACAAAATTTAATTGTAATCAAAATGAAAGAAAACTCTAAATTATTTAACATTGAGTGCTTACGACTAAACAGAAAGGTTAACTCAAAATCGTTACCTCAAACTAGAAATGCCTCAGTATATTCTAGGAGCTCTTCTTAGTTTAGTATCCAATTCTACTTTTCTAAGCATGCTAAATTATATAAAGGTTAAACTTGCACTCAACATGTGAAATTATCATATGTCTTACTTAATTCAGTTTGTTAAATAAAATACCATATACACAGTAACTTATAAAAAGAAGAAAATATTTTCTCACAATTCAGGAAGTTGTGAATTTCAAGGTCAAGATACCAATAGATTTGGTGTCTGGTAAGAGCGCAGAAGAGTGGCCGAGGACAGGGGTGGCAGCCGAGAGTGCCAGGCTACGATGGCGCAGGAGCAGCTGAGAGGAGCTACCCCATGCCCAAGGTCAGGTGCGGCTGCTGGGAGGAGCTATCCCATGTCCAAGGAGCCGTGGCTTCATGGGCATAGGAAGGCCGAGAGGAGCTACTCCACGTTCAAGGTCAGGAGGGGTAGCTGTGAAGAGTTACCCTTCATCCAAGGTAAGGAGCAGCAGCTGCGCTTTGCTGGAGCAGCTGTGGAGAGATATCCCACGCCCAAGGTAAGAGAAACCCAAGTAAGACAGTAGGTGTTGTGAGAGGCATCAGAGGGCAGACACACAAACCATAATCACAGAAAACTAGTCAATCTAATCACATGGACCACAGCCTTGTCTAACTCAATGAAACTAAGCCATGCTTGTGGGGCCACCCAAGACGGGCAGGTCATGGTGGAGAGGTCTGACAGAATGTGGTCCACTGGAGAAGGGAATTGGAAACCACTTCAGTATTTTTGCCTTGAGAACCCCATGAACAGTATGAAAAGGCAAAATGATAGGATACTGAAAGGGGAACTCCCCAGGTCGGTAGGTGCCCAATATGCTACTGGAGATTATTGGAGAAATAACTCCAGAAAGAAGGAAAGGATGGAGCCAAAGCAAAAAGAATATCCAGGGGTGGATGTGACTGGTGATAGAAGCAAAGTCTGATGCTGTAAAGAGCAATATTGCATAGGAACCTGCAATGTTAGGTCCATGAATCAAGGCAAATTGGAAGTGGTCAAACAGGAGATGGCAAGAATGAATGTAGACATTCTAGGAATCAGCGAAATAAAATGGACGGGAATGGGTGAACTTAACTCAGATGACCATTATATCTACTACAGTGGGCAGGAATCCCTGAGAAGAAATGGAGTAGCCATCACGGTCAACAAAAGAGTCCAAAATGCAGTACTTGGAAGCAATCTCAAAAACGACAGAATGATCTCTGTTCATTTCCAAGGCAAACCATTAAATATCACATTAATCCAAGTCTATGCCCTAAGGAGTAACACTGAAGAAGCTGAAGTTGAATGGTTCTGTGAAGATGTACAAGACCTTTTAGAACTAACACACAAAAAAGATATCCTTTTCAATAATAGGGACTAAATGCAAAAGTAGGAAATCAAGAAACACCTGGGGTAACAGGCAAATTTGGCCTTGGGATATGAAATGAAACAGGGTAAAGTCTAATAGAATTTTGCCAAAAGAACACACTGGTCATAGCAAACACCCTCTTCCAACAGCACAAGAGAAGACTCTACACATGGACATCACCAGATGGTCAACTCCGAAATAAGATTGATTATATTCTTTGCAGCTAAAGATGGAGAAGCTCTGTACAGTCAGCAAAAACAAGACTGGGAGTGGACTGTGGCCCAGATCATGAACTCCTTACTGCCAAATTCAGACTTAAATTGAAGAAAGTAGGGGAAACCACTAGACCACTCAGGTATGACCTAAATCAAATCCCTTATGATTATACAGTGGAAGTGAGAAATAGATTTAAGGGACTAGATATGACAGAGTGCCTGATGAACTATGGCCGGAGGTTTGTAACATTGTACAGGAGACAGGGATCAAGACCATTGTCATGGAAAAGAAATGCAAAAAAGCAAAATGGCTGTCTGGGGAGGCCTTACAAATAGCTGTGAAAAGAAGAGAAGTGAAAAGCGAAGGAGAAAAGGAAAGATATAAGCATCTGAATGCAGAGTTCCAAAGAATAGCAAGGAGAGATAAGAAAGCCTTCTTCAGAAAACAGTGCAAAGAAATAGAGGAAAACAATAGAATGGGAAAGACTAGAGATCTCCTCAAGAAAATTAGAGATACCAATGGAACATTTCATGCAAAGATGGGCTCGATAAAGAACAGAATGTTATGGACCTAACAGAAGCAGAAGATATTAGGAAGAGGTGGCAAGAATAACCAGAACTGTGCGAAAAAGATCTTTAAGACCAAGATAATCACGATGGTGTATCATTCACCTACAGCCAGACATCCTGGAATGTGAAGTCAAATTGGCCTTAGAAAGCATCGCTACGAACAAAGCTAGTGGAGGTGATGGAATTACAGTTGAGCTACTTCAAATCCTGGAAGATGATGCTGTGAAAGTGCTGCACTCAATATGCCAGCCTATTTGGAAAATTCAGCAGTGGCCACAGGACTGGAAAAGGTCAGTTTTCATTCCAGTCCCAAGGAAAGGCAATGTCAAAGAATGCTCAAACTACCACACAATTGCACTCATCTCACATGCTAGTAAAGTAATGCTCAAAATTCTCCAAACCAGGCTTCAGCAATATGTGAACCGTGAACTTCCTGATGTTCAAGCTGGTTTTAGAAAAGGCAGAAGAACCAGAGATCAAATTGCCAACATCCACTGGATCATTGAAAAACCGAAAGAGTTCCAGAAAAACATCTATTTCTGCTTTATTGACTATGCCAAAGCCTTTGACTGTGTGGATCAAAATAAACTGCGGACAATTCTGAAAGAGATGGGAATACCAGACCACCTGATCTGCCTCTTGAGAAACCTATATGCAGGTTAGGAAGCGACAGTTAGAACTGGACATGGAACAATAGACTGTTTCCAAATAGGAAAAGGAGTACATCAAGGCTGTATATTGTCACCCTGCTTATTTAACTCATATGCAGAGTACATCATGAGAAACACTGGGCTGAAGGAAGCACAAGCTGGAATCAAGATTGCCCAGAGAAATATTAGTAACCTCAGATAAGCAGATGACACCACCCATATAGCAGAAAGTGAAAAGCAACTCAAAAGCCTCTTGATGAAAGTAAAAGAGAAGAGTGAAAAAGTTGGATTAAAGCTCAAGATTCAGAAAACTAAGACCATGACATGTGGTTCCAGCACTTCATGGGAAATAGATAGGGAAAGAATGGAAACAGTGTCAGACTTTATTGGGCTCCAAAAATCACTGCAGATGGTGATTGCAGCCATGAAATTAAAAGACACTTCCTCTTTGGAAGGAAAGTTATGACCAACCTAGATAGCACATTCAAAAGCAGAGACATTACTTTGCCAAGAAAGGTCTGTCTAGTCAAGTCTATGGTTTTTCCAGTGGTCATGTATGGATGTGAGAGTTGGACTGTGAAGAAGGCTGAGCACCGAAGAATTGATGCTTTTGAACTGTGGTGTTGGAGAAGACTCCTGAGAGTCCCTTGGATTGCAAGAAGACCCAAACAGTTCATTCTAAAGGAGATCAGTCCTGGGTGTTCTTTGGAAGGACTGATGATAAAGCTGAAACTCTAACACTTTGGCCACCTCATGCAAAGAGTTGACTCATTGGAAAGAACTCTGATGCTGGGAGGGATTGGGTGCAGGAGGAGAAGGGGACGACAGAGGATGAGATGGCTGGATGGCATCACCAACTTGATGGACAAGAGTTTGGGTGAATTCTGGGAGTTGGTGATGGACCGGGAGGCCTGGCGTGCTGCAATTCATGGAGTTGCACTCGGACACAACTGAGTGACTGAACTGAACTAACTGAACTGAAGATCCTGGTTCCTGGTTCATTGATGGCCATGTTTTCTGTGTGTTTCCACAACGGAGAAGGATCAAGGGAGCTCTCTGGGGTCTGTTTTACAAAGATATTAATATCATTCATGAAGACTTATGATCTTACATATAATATCATAATCTTGAGGATGAGGATTCATTCAGTGAATTATGGGGAGACATAAACCTTCAGTCTATAGCATCATTTCATATCTTCTTGCTATCTTTGATTATTTTAGCACATACAAGTCATAAGTAGCTTGATACTAAAATGATAAATATAAGCCCATTCTTGTGAAAAATTTTAATGTATATGGATGATGCCACTTTTATAATTTTATTTTCAGTAAACTGATAGAGGTGTTATTATCTGTTCTTAGATCCTAATGCAAAGTTAGTTTTAGAGTCTCATAGCTAAAAGTAGCTAATTTTAGAAGAGTGACACATCACACAAAATAATTGTGCCCAAAAGACTAAATTTAAGTTAATGCTGCAAGAGAGTTGAAGGTTTCAAGAGTTCCAAATTTCAAAACACTTTCTATAGTAACTTTAGGCTTTTGGCACTAATATCAATAAGTAGTTTGGTGAAGAAATATTTTAAATCTAAGCTCAATAAAAGTGGATCTAAATCAATGTGTATACTTTGCTAAATTTAGCATATTAAATCACTTTTGGATTTAGAAAGTTGTATTTAAACTCTCAATTTCAGAGAAACTTTTCTTTTACCTTTAAATTTATAAAATCATGAAAATATAGAATAAAATGTAAGTAAATAAAAATAAAACCATTTTTCCCACTCTAATAAATGGCAGAGCTCTTATACTGAAAGTTGTGTGAATGATCTTCAGAACTTTGACATTTGGTAGAATAATTTTATATGAGATTCCAGAGTAGCTGCCAGTTAGTGAAATGAAGATCACTCAGTCGTGTTTGACTCTTTGGGACCCCATGGACTATACAGTCCATGGAATTCTCCAGACCAGAATACTGGAGTGGGTAGCCTTTCTCTTCTCCAGGAGCTGCTAATAAGGAAAGGAATAAAAGGAAGAACACCAAAGGGCTATTCTAAACAGCACAGAAAAAAAGAAGAATGAAAGCTAGTGAGACAGGATAGTTATCCTGAAAGGCACTTGAAAATATGTATGAAAAGTCTTAAAAAGCATATGTATCTACAAGTTTAGCAATTTCAGTCTTGGAAATGGAGACTTTTTTTCCTGAAAAGTAAACGATTGTGGGAAAATTCAAAGATTTATATATGAAATCATTATATGTAGCAGGAAAAAATTTTTTTTAAATAATTGAAACGCTCAAGAATAGGTGATCACTTAATTGAATTATGGTAATGTGCATAACAATTTAATTTCAAGAGAAATAAGTACTATAAAATGTTAAATATAAAATTAAACAAAATTAGTAAGCAAGATATGACAAAAGTTGTATATGTATGTGTGTTTCTACAGCTTCTTGAAGTTTTCAAACTGTGACTTCTCTAGAACATCTTGCATTTGGTGGGGGCTTTAGTTCAGCAGAGCTTAAAGATATTGTTATACGTATCCCTGGAGGCAGAACCAGGACCCTGCTCCAAGGCTGCACTACTGTTTCTTGACTGCTTTTCCCTTATCTCTGTATTCCCTCTCTTCCTTTGCTAGCAACTGTACAAATCCACCCTTTGTAACTCAGGAAATGTCATGGAGACTGGCATCTCTTCCCTGCAAATGAACAATAGGGGACACAGAAAGTCTTCCATTTCTAGAAGCCCCACAGGGTCCTGCTTGGTTTCAGTAATGTGTTACATAATGTCCAGTATGTTAGAAACTTGGTAATTTCTTGGTAGCTTACTGCTTTTGATTGTGATTGGGGTTGTGATTAATGGTACAAATTTATTATTCCAGGAAACATATCTAGAAGGCAGAACCATAATTTTTATGCAAATTTGTACAAAGCCCAAATCCAGTCACTATTCAGAGTCTATAGCTAGGTTTTAAGGTGCCTACAATGAAAACTTATTAAAAATAATAGGTAATTTTTCAATTTCTTCTTGTCTTCCTTCAAGGTCGCTGAGACTACATAGATCAGTTATTGGACGAAGTTCCTGCAGCAATTGGCTTATTTATTATGCCTGAATATGTATACATACATTTATATGTATGTTTATTGCTTAAAAGAAATTTACATATACGTACTTCAAAAAATTTATATAATTACTAAACAACTGGTTGATGAAATGTATCCATTTCAATGACAATGAATAAGTTATTAATAATTACTTGCTTCATTTCTTTCATCATCTGCACAGTAATAGATTAATGATTTGTTCCACTAACTCTATGCTAGGGTATAAAGGCAATAGAGTCATATCTTCCTTACCATTTTGTGAGGAGTTTCATGGCAGAGATTCTTTTTAACCTTGAATCTCCAATGACATATGAATTCTGACCCTTAAGAGGTGTTCCATAAATTTTGAACAAAACTGAGTTTTACTGAGGAGCATATAGACAAGCAGTAAGGCATGTACCAATCTGATTCTGATACAATGTAAAAATGTTATGGCTGCCATAAAGAGATGGAGGAAATTACTTTCAGAATTCAGCAGTGAAAATCTCTCCCAGAATTTGAAATAACATTTCATGAAGAAAAAAATTAAGTGGAGCACTGAAAGAAAAGCAGGGCTCAGAAATGAAGAGACAGGAAGAAATGCTTGTGCAGGCAAAAAAGAATGTACAGTGCAGAAAGAAAATAATTTTCTTTGTTTTCTTTTCTCTGTACAAGACACTCCTCTTTTTGTACATTTCTACATTTCTTTCACTGATATGAAGTCAATATCATTTTACAGGAAGAAAATGGGGTTCAGAATGTTTAGGACACTTGATTAGTAAAAGTAAAACTGCATTTGTCAGGGATTCGTTTGACCATCCAACCCTGTCTCTTAGATAAAGAGAGACTGGGTATTGGGTGGGAAGGCAATGAGAATCAAAGAACAGTTCACTATAATTGGAGAAAGTTGTTTTGGGTCTCTTCAATCTTATACCCATTCATAAATGGCAGAATCATACTGACTCAGCTTTTGCATAATAAAGTCAGGTTATCTTGTTTTGTATATTATGAATCATAGTGTGATCATGGGTTTCTTCCTACCTCTTCTTTCCTTATCTTCTTTCTGCAGGAAAAAATTAATAATCATATTTAATTACAAAGAGAAATCTTGGCTCAGTTTCTGATGAAAATTAGAGATGAGGGGATGAATTTTTAAAACTTCAGTTTCAGGAGACCACCTAAAGATGGCGGGCCCTGAACAGATCCTGACCCTTATCAGCAATCCCATCCTTGAA
The DNA here is from genome assembly GCF_027580195.1 of Bos mutus. Classification (NCBI taxonomy): domain Eukaryota; kingdom Metazoa; phylum Chordata; class Mammalia; order Artiodactyla; family Bovidae; genus Bos; species Bos mutus. The sequence continues at coordinate 41,175,245 of NC_091628.1, read as the reverse complement.
CCATGTCTGTAAAACTCCTCTCCAGTTCACCCTAGGGTGGGATAAGTTTTTGAGGCACAACTACACTATGCCCTCCTTTGCCTTGGGAAGCCATAGAGCTATTCTTTTCTACTTCTCCCAAAACACTGTCTCTGAGATTCAATTCAGCACCAGGGCACAGAGGCCAAATCTTTGGTATCATTGCTGCTGCTACTAAGTCGCTTCAGTTGTGTCCAAATCTGTGCGACCCCATAGACAGCAGCCAACCAGGCTCCATCATCCCTGGGATTCTCCAGGCAAGAACACTGGAGTGGGTTGTCATTTCCTTCTCCAATGCATGAAAGTGAAAAGTGAGAGTGAAGTTGCTCAGTCATGTCTGACTCTTAGCGACCCCATGGACTGAAGCCCACCAGGCTCCTCAGTCCTTGGAATTTTCCAGGCAAGAGTACTGGAGTGGGTTTCCATTGACTACATACTATTTCATTTAGTTTTCACATCAGCTCAGTTAGTTCAGTTCACTCAGTCGTGTCCAACTATTTGCGACCCGATGGACTGCAGCACACCAGGCTTCCCTGTATATCACTGACTCCCGAAGCTTTCTCAGACTCATGTCCATTGAGTCGGTGATGCCATTCGACCATCTCATTCCCTGTCGTCCCCTTTTCCTGCCTTCAATCTTTCCCAGCATCAGGGTCTTGTCCAATGAGTTAGTTCTTCACATCAGGTGGCCAAAGTATTGATTTTTCAGCTTCAGCATCAGTCCTTCTAATGAATATTTAGGACTAATTTCCTTTAGCATGGACTGGTTTGATCTCCTTGCTGTCCAAGGGACTCTCAAGAGTCTTATCCAACACCACAGTTCAAAACCATCAATTCTTTGGTGTTCAGCCTTCTTTATATTCCAACTCTTACATCCATACATGGCTATTGGAAAAACCATAGCTTTGACTAGAAGGACCTTTGTCAGAAAAGTAATGTCTCTGCTTTTTACTATGCTGTCTAGGTTGGTCATAGCTTTTCTTCCAAGGAGCAAGTGTCTTTTAATTTCATGGCTGCAATCACCATGTGCAGTGATTTTGGAGCCCAAGAAAATAAAATTCTCTTACTGTTTCAATTTTTTCCCCATCTCTTTGCAATTAAGTGATGGGAATGGTTGCCATAATCTTAGTTTTTTGAAAGTTGAATTTTAAGCCAATCTTTTCACTCTCCTCTTTCACTTTCAGCAAGAAGCTCTTTAGAACTTCTTCACTTTTTGCCATAAGTATGGTGTCATCTGTGTATCTGAGGTTATTGATATTTCTCCTGGCAATCTTGATTCCAGCTTGTGCTTCATTCAGCCTGGGATTTCACATGATGTACTCTGTATATAAGTTAAATAACTAGGGTGATAATATACAGCCTTGACATACTCCTTCCCCAATTTGGAACCAGTCTATTGTTCCATGTCCAGTTCTAACTGTTGCTTCTTGACCTGCATACAGATTTCTCAGGAGGCAGGTAAGGTGGTCTGGTATTTCATCTCTTGAAGAATTTGCCACAATTTGTTGTGATCAACACAATCAACACCACCCTTACGGCTGAAAGTGAAGAACTAAAGAGCCTTTTGATGAAAGTGAAAGAGGAGAGTGAAAAAGTTGGCTTAAAGCTCAACATTCAGAAAACGAAGATCATGGCATCTGGTCCCATTACTTCATGGGAAATAGATGGGAAAACAGTGGAAACAATGGCTGACTTTATTTTCTGGGCTCCAAAATCACTGCAGATGGTAACTGCAGCCATGAAACTAAAAGACACTTACTCCTTGGAAGAAAAGTTATGATCAACCTAGACAGCATATTAAAAAGCAGAGAGAATACTTTGCCAACAAAGTCCGTCTAGTCAAGGCTATGGTTTTTCCACTGGTCATGTATGGATGTGAGAGTTGGACTATAAAGAAAGCTGAGCACTGAAGAATTGACGCTTTTTTGAACTGTGGTGTTGGAGAAAATTCTTGAGAGTCCCTTGGATTGCAAGGTATTCCAACCAGTCAATCCTAAAGGAGATCAGTCCTGGGTGTTCTTTGGAATGACTGATGTTGAAGCTGAAACTCCAATACTTTGGCCACCTGATGCGAAGAGCTGACTCATTGGAAAAGACCCTGATGCCAGGAAAGATTGAGGTCAGGAGGAGAAGGGGACGACAGAGGATGAGATGGTTGGATAGTATCACCGACTCAACGGACATGGGTTTGGGTGGACTCTGGGAGTCAGTGATGGACAGGGAGGCCTGAAGGCCTGGCATGCTGCAGTTCATGGGGTTGCAAAGAGTCAGACATGACTGAGCAACTGAACTGAACTGAACACAATAAAAGGCTTTGGCATAGCCAATAAAGCAGAAGTAGATGTTTTTCTGGAAATTTCTTGCTTTTTCTGTGATCCAGCGGATGTTGGCAATTTGATCTTTAGTCTTCATTAAAACTTTCAAATAAGTATTATTAGGCTGTAGATACAAAAAGAAAGCTAGGAAACTGAATTAATTAGATCCTATACCAAATCTCTCTGACTTTAATGTCCAGGAACTTAACTACAAGCAACATGATACTTCCTGTTTGCATTCAATTTCCTTATCAATAAAAAGTAATTATATTTCAGAAAGTCATTGAAATGATTAAAGTATACCAATTCATAGAAATGGCCTGGAACACCTCATTGATGTTCAATAAGCTAATGGTAAAATAACAAAAAATGTATAGCAATATGAAATATGAGTGCTCAAATCAAATCTTGTAATTTAGTCCTACCTTTTCAGGCTGCTAAAAAGTACACTAGCCAACTGGAAGACTGAGTAAGTTACAAATTTTTCAAATAACTGGTTGACGGCAAAACACGTAGAAGCTATATTTCTTCATAGCTTGAAGGTGGCAATAGTAAAGTACTATTTAAAAAACTGAATGAGATTCAAAGTTGAAAGAGATAATATTATCATAAGAGATGAACCTCTTAAAAATGATGAAAATTTTAGGTATTAAGCTGCTGCTACTGCTACTGCTGCTAAGTTGCTCCAGTCATGTCCGACTCTGTGCGACCCCACAGACGGCAGCCCACCAGGCTCCCCCGTCCCTGGGATTCTCCAGGCAAGAACACTGGAGTGGGGTGCCATTTCCTTCTCCAATGCATGAAAGTGAAAAGTGAAAGTGAAGTCGCTCAGTCATGTCTGACTCCTAGCAACCCCATGGACTGCAGCCCACCAGGCTCCTCCATCCATGGAATTTTCCAGGCAAGAGTACTAGAGTGGGGTGCCATTGCCTTCTCCAAGGTATTAAGCACTGAGACAAAAATATAACTTCAAAATTCTCCTTAAGTATACAAATGTGTGACCACTCTCTTCCTTTGAGAATTAAAGAAAAAAAATTTTTTTTTTTTTTTTTCTGTTAAATTGAGCAAGAACTCTTTAGTTAAATGTGAAAGGCTCTTTTGCTGAAAACTAGAACAAGTTAGTATGGGAGTTCTTAGAAACACTCTCTTTTAAGATTGTAAAGATCAAATAGATAACGATCTCTTTGAGATGAATTAGGCTCAGTACTGTCTATTCAGTGGAATAAATATGAGTCCATCTGGAGCTCAATACTTTGTGATTTGTATTCTGCCAACATATAGAAATATCTTAATTCATAGATCTTATTATATTGAAAATTTTATATTTTATATAATTAAGAGAAATTTTTCAAAAATTCAACCAATTTAAACAAGCTATTCAGCTTCAAGATGCTCTCTAATACTGTTTCAGTTGAAATAACTCCTACAAGTGAAGATAAAGTAATAGCTCCATTTTACTTCTTTAAATTGGGTAATAATGGCTTGTAATTATAGAGCTCCTCTCTTCTGTGGAGCTTAATGTGTTTTGTGGACATTGCCTCATTAATCCTTCCACCTTCCTTTTAAGGTAAGTATCACAGTCCTCATTATACAGATAGAGAACCTGAGGCTCAGAGAAGTTAATTGATTTGCCCAAGGTCACACAGCAAGTAAGTGACAAGGCTATGACTTCTGACTCACCATCTAATGTTTTGCACGCCAGGCCATTCAGCTTTTCCCAGTGGGGGAAATAATCCATTCATTTTTATCAAAGTTCAACTCTAGGCTGCTAAATTCCTTAGGGCAAAGTTGCATACTGCAATTTCACACCACAGCTTGGCATACTGTCAATTTACACAGAGGAGATCTCTTACTGAGCTGCAAGGTTACTCATAAAAATAGAGAAGAAAAGAGGTTTAAACATGGTTCTCTGAGATGCCTGAGTTTGTGCTGTTGAGAACTCGCACTATCTTTCTCAAACAAGCCACAGCACAGAAACCTGCAAACTTCAGAAGGAAAATTCTAATGATCGGTAATGGTTTGAAAACATTTTTAAAGTGATAAAACAAAAGTCTTAACTAGGTCATAGTAAAAGTGTTTTACAGGTGTACCTCATTTATGCATGTATATTTTTATTGACTTGTCTCAAACACAAAACCTTCAGTATCTATTCTTTGGCAAGCATTCATAAATAATCACCCTCATCTTAACAAGACTAATAACAAGCACATTAAAATGTTATCACTTTAAAACAGCAGCAAAACATTACATGAACACACTAATATGCACAGTAAATCTCTCCTTGTGTAAAACGTGAAGGAAGATATTCCAGACACAAAGGTTGGCTGATGATTTGCTATACCAGTAGGCTCTCTAAGAGAGCAATACAGAATACCATTTCTCAGTGACTGAAGATGCAGTGACACCATTCAGCATACTATTTGTATCACTTATCCAAAATGGGAGGAATTCAGAGAAGTGCCAAAATTTAACTTTTGTTATCCCAGATAAGTCTCAGAATACTATTGTCATGAATAATTTTTTCCTCTGAAGCGTAACCTACTAAAACCTTCAGAAATTCTCAGCAGATTTAAAGTCTTATAAGCACTGCAAGCACTAGTGAAAGTGAAAGAATAACAAAAATCCATTTCCATAAAACAGTATTGATATTTAATCAAGGAATGGGCTCCTTCTTTCAGTTCTCATAGATTTCCAGTGTGTTGAAACTTTAGTTCATCCCTGCAGACACGGAGGAACACTCACTGCTGACTTGTAAAGGGATGGTACGCCAGAAGCTGTGCAATGGATTATGCCTTAGTGCACTGAGACATACTTGGTTAAATCTTTCCTTGCAGGTCTGGATCCACTTGGCATTTACTGTAAGGTGAATGATATATATTCCCATTTCTTTAGAAAAAGATGGAAATAAGCCAATCTTGCTTCTCAACAATTCCCTCTTTGAGGAAGTAAACTCAGTGAGGGTGAGAATCTTTCTGTTCAACAATGAACTCCAAAACCCTACAATAAAGATTTTCAATATATGTTCATGAATTGAATAAATAAAAAGAAAAATTTTTTAATTTTTTAAAGTAATGTCTATGACTATGTGCACATATATTAGAAATATATTTTATGTTATTTCTACAAGTGGAACATGTCATGCTTGTATGGTTTCTGGAAGAAAGCTATTTCCAAACTTATACCAGCTTGTTCTTTAATGTTCCTAATTTTTCTAATGATAAAGAGTTAGATAGGCTTGGTTCTAATCACAACTACAAAACTTAATAACCTTATAATCATGACATGTTTATTTAACCCCTCTGTGTCTCAATTTTTCTCTAAAATGAGAATAATCATAAAGATTAATCCGTATGATTATTGTGAAAATTAAATGTTAGTATATGTAGAACTCATATTCAATTCCTTGAAAAAATATTAAATACTACACATTGGTGTTCAGTCGTCAAGTCATGCCTGACTCTTTGCAACCCCATGGACTATAGCACACCAGCTTCTCTGTCCTCTGTTATCTATAGGAGTTTGCTCAAATTCATGTCCATTGAGTCAGTGATGCCATCCAACCATCTCGTTCTCTGCCGTCCCCTTCACCCCCTGCCTTCTATCTTTCCCAGCATAGGGTCTTTTCCAAGGGGTCAGCTCTTCACATCAGATGGCCAAAGCTTCAGCTTCAGTATCAGTCCTTCCAATGAACATTCAAGGTTGATTTCCCTTATGACTGACCGTTTTGATCTTACAAAACTAAGAGACTCTCAGTTCAGCATCACAGTTTGAAAGCATCAATTCTTTGGCATTCAATCTTCTTTATGGTCCAACTCTCACATTCATACATAACTCCTCAAAAAACCATAGATTTGACTATATGGATATTTGTTGACAAAGTGATATCTTTGCTTTTTAATAGGCTGCATAGGTTTGTCATAATTTTCCTTTCAAGGAACTAACATCTTTTAACTTCCTGGTGTCATTCACCATCCACAGTGATTTTGGAGCCCAAGAAAATAAAATCTATCACCACTTCCCTTTTCCCCCTTCTATTAATATTTACCATGAAGTAATGGGACAGGATGCCAAGATCCTAGATTTTTTAACGTTGAGTTTCAAGCCAGTTTTTTCACTCTCCTCTTTCACCCTCATCAAGAGGCTCTATTGTTCCTCTTCATTTTCTACCATTAGACTGGTATCATCTGCATATCTGAAGTTGTTGATATTTCTCTCAGCAATCTTGATTGCAGCCTGTGATTTATCCAGCCTGGCATGTTGCTTGAGGTACTCTGCATATAAGTTGAAGAAACAGACTGACAATATACAGCCTTGTTGTATTCCTTTTCCAATTCTGAACCAGTCAGTTGGATCAAAGAGAGGACTTTGGTTTCGAAAGTCCTTATATATGCTTAACATCTCCCAGAGAGAGCCATTTACCTTCATATTGGATTTTTTGTCTTATAACATCAGGCTAAATTAGCTTCCCAGAGAATACTGTGGCTCTTGGATCTGCTAGCCAGCCCACAGATAAGAGGCATATATAAAAAAACTGCCAGAGTAGGGACAATATTCCAGATTTTAAAAATCATCAATATCTTTTTTTTTTTTAATTGTACCAAGTACCACAAAACACCCTGGAAGAGGAAATGGCAACCCACTCCAGTATTCTTGCCTGAAAATTTTCACGGACAGAGGAGCTTGGTGGGCTACAGTCCATGGGGTTGCAAAGATTCAGACACTACAGTGATTGAGCATACATGCACCACAAAATGAAACAAAGTAAAACAAATCAAAAAAAAAAAACAAGGAAGGAAAAGAAAGGAAAGCAAATGAAAAGCCAAATTATTAAAGTGACTATGGCAAGAAATGTCATATTTAACTGTTCAGTTATGATTAAAACGTAATGAGAATGGTCATTCTAACTTATTCTAGTATGTTCCCTTTGCTAGTTGGCAATTAAACTATGTCAATGAAACATTCATAAGAATGAAACAATGTGACTTTCAAATATGCTCACAACCTTTCTACCCAGTCTATTTCTCTCCTACTTTCATAAATAAAACTACTATCCAGAAAGTCATACTCATGCTAAGTCACTTCAGTCGTATCCGACTCTGTGCGACCCCATAGACGGCAGCCCACTAGGCTCCCCCGGAATCCACCAAGATTCTCCAGGCAAGAACACTGGAGTGGGTTGCCATTTCCTTCTCCATAGTTGTTCCTTCTCTCATAGTTGTTCGTAAATCCTCACTTTCCATTACATTTCACATGTAATCCAACAGATAATTCCATAGATTTTATGTATAGAATACATTCTAAATTTGATCATCCCTCCATCCTCTCCCCACTGCTTTCACTGTTACCTCCATAGTCCAAATCCTACTGTAACAGCCTCCTAACTCACCTCTCTGCTTCTACTCTTTCCTGAATTCTCAGATATCAAGTGATGCTCTGTCCATTAAAATATGTCCAATGATTTCTCTTCACATTGAAAATAAGTCTTAAACTCTTTATTCCGGAGTACAAAGCTCAACATGTCCTAGCCCTGTCTTCATTTCATATTACCACCACCATACTCTTGTTGACCTAAAAAGATAGACTGTCAATCATTTTTCCATTAAAAATGAATTTATTCAGGATCAGCAGAGAATTGCAATTCAGTATCTACAACCATGGTGAGTCATGTTTGAGTCCCCACACAGCAATGGAAGGAGAACTCTTTTATAGAGGGGAAAAGGAAGTGGTCGGGGTGGGAGTGATTCTGGGAAATGGAGACCATGGCTTTTCATTGGCTGGGTCATTGCCAAGAAAGAACAGGTGTCTCTCTTCCTGTTGGACTCTTGGTATCTTTGCAAGGCAAGGCATGTGAGCTTCTGTTTTTGGTCTTTCAACCCTATTTAACTGAGGTTTCTGTTTATTTTTATTTTTTTATACTGTGCAACAGCCATATAGACTTTCTTATTGTTCTTTTAATAATTCTAAGCTTATTCCTGTCTCCAGGGGTTAGAATTTGTTGCTTTTTCAACTTGCAATGCTGTTTTCTGAAATCTTCACATGACTGGCTGCCTCATTATTCTGGTTTCAGATCAAAGATTACTTCCTTAGATTAGTTTTCTGATATCATTCACAGTACAGTAATCTTCACATACCCTATCCCCTGTTCTGTTTTGTTTTCTTATATATTTCTTTATAGCTTGAAAGAGAAAATTGGTGTATGGCCAATTTTAAATGAAATAAGCAAAACTTGAAAGAGTTATTTGTGAGAAACATTTTAACATTTTCAATATTTAAATAAAGAAATGTGTTTAATATTTGTTGTTATACTACTGTGGAGTGTGACTTTTACTTATTTCCAAATGTGTTAGAGGAATTTTTCTTATATTTTATTGTAGAAAGCACACTTAAATTCAGAAAAAATCTATATTAGTTAAGATAATTATTGAGTATTGTTAGATTTCCCATGTTTTATTGCAATTCACCTGAGGTTAGGATTGTTAAAAACAATTGTTAAAAAAATGTAGCATATTTTAGATTTGGTTTGACAACCTCCTCTCCCTTCCTCTGAACCCAGTCCCTGTGCCTCCCTGTTCAATAAATTTCGAGTATTTTCCATATGCTCTGTGAAGCCTTGTAAAATAGCTTAATGGCATGAGATAGTGAAAATGTAAGGATTAAATGTGGTATGGGCCATAATGTTTATAAAATATAGCTAAAGTTTAATCTAGCTGCCACAAATGGCTTTTAAAAATTGGCAGTTTAATGCAGAAATAAGCACACACACATAATTTGAAGAAAAACTTTTAAAAATTATTTTAGCTTTTCTTTAAAAAAAAAAAAAAACAAACTTCAGCTATTACAAAAAGCTAGCTCATTCTGTCTTCTGTCTTGCATTATATTTAGTATGTCAGGATGATACTCCCAGGAGAATTTTCAGGATTATTCATTCTTTGAATAATGGCTTCAAAAAAATGCAGTAGGAGTGGGAAGAAAAACACTTTCATTTCCAAAGGAATGTTCTGAACTTCCCAGGGGATGCTGGGAAAAGATTTTGCTGGACTGAGAATACTTGACAGTTAAGTGGCTCAGTGCATTCACGATAAAAATGACTTTTCCGCATCCTAGTTTTATTCATGAGAACAACTTGGTATTCAAATAATGCATAATCTCACTTATAGTACAGGGAATTCATTAATGGGTAATGCAGAGAGTAAGTGATACAATGTCATCTGCAGAAAAAGCAAAGCGCTCCCTTGTGGCAGGATAAGGTTTCATTCAGTCTGATCTGAATTGAAAGAGTTGTGAGCTCCTTCTCTACTTAGAGAGTTTGGCTTTTCAATACGAGCTGCTTAAAAAAAATAGAGTTTTGAAAATAACAAGTATATTTTGATCAGCATTAAATTCAGGGCACTACTCTTCTGCTACTCACTTATCATGAGTTTGTCAATGTCTTTCTTGGCAAAAGAAAAGTGCATTTAATTCAGTGGGAAACAGATGCCTTGAGTGTACAACCACAGTGCACTCAAGTCAGCGTTATATGCTGACTCTTCCTTTGTTTTCACTTAAGGGTTTGCAAAAATTTAAAATATGAATCTAATGGCATGGGCATATAATGCTCTGTCATCCTACACGTAAATCTTGAAGCTGGATGGAGTCAAAATAATAGAACTGTTAGACTATTTCCCCATATAAGTAACTGATATTAAATCTGAGCAGTGAGAATTCATCTTCTTTTGTGTTTTGTTTCTAGTTAAGAATAATTTTTTGGAAAAACCATAGCCTTGACTTGACCAACCTTTGTTGACAAAGTAACGTCTCTGCTTTTTAATATGCTGTCTAGGTTGGTCATAACTTTTCTTCCAAGGAGTAAGCGTCTTTTAATTTCATGGCTGCAGTCACCATCTGCAGTGATTTTGGAGCCCCAAAAGATAAAGTCTGCCACTGTTTCCCCATCTATTTGAATAATTGTATAATTTGGGGCAAATCATATGATTTCTTTGAGTTTGATCATTTCTAAAATTGAAGATAATACCTTTCCCATATATACTAATTAAAGATTGAGGATTAATGAAAGAGGAAGGATAGAATGAGAGATGTTACTAAAAATTTCTAGTCTACTATCTGGCACATAGTTTGTATTCCATAAATATTAACTGATATAATGATAATATTTCAAGATTTTATATGATTCATGCTTTATAAATTTCATTGACTAAAAATTGTTAAGTAGTTAACATTTCTGAATTCAGTTTTCCTTTTTTAAAGACACTAATTTCATACCTTGGCCACCTGATGCAAAGAGCTGACTCATTTGAGAAAACCCTGATGCTGGGAAAGATTGAAGGCAGGAGAAGAAGGGGACGACAGAGGATGAGATGGTTGGATGGCGTCACTGGCTCAACGGACATGAGTTTTGGTAGATTCCGGGAGTTGGCAATGGACAGGGAGGCCTGGCGTGCTGCAGTCCATGGGGTCGCAAGGAATCGTACAAGACTAAGTGACTGAACTGAACTGAACTAAGTATTAATAATATAGCATAAAGTATTTTCTTTGATAAAAAAGACATTTGGTAAAATGTACACCAGAAACAATTTATTTTTTTTTCAGAAACAATTTAAATGGATTCTTTCCTAACTTCCTTAATTACTTCCTTAATTACTCTCAGTTAAATTCAACAGGTATTTACCAAATGAGTTCATGAACCTATTATAGATAAATATTGGGTAAAGGAATCTAATAAATGCATTATTTTAAAAGTAAAAAAAAAAAAAAAAATAATTTTTTGAAGGAATCTAAAGTCTTTAATAAGTCTTCTTCTGATTCTTAGTGATTTTTAAAAAATATTCTATTCATGCAGGTAATGCATGACATCTATAACAAAAGCCTTTTTGTAATAGATATAGTTTTCTACTGTCAGAGATTTTTTTTTAAATGAATGCAGAAATAGAGAATTATTTCTTGTAAAGAGTACAGATTCTGATCACTGGGACCTTTACCCACTGGTTCAATGATTGCGTCTCCCTCATTAGCATCCAGATATTAAAATTTTCTCTACACTGTCAAGAACTTACAAATCCATTCTATCATTTATTCATGGAGTTTAATGTTTATCCTAACAATTCACTGAGTGTCTGATATGTACAAATACCTGAGTTTGGTGTGGGAAATTCAGCAGAAATAAGTCAGACCAGAAAATATTGTGGAGATTTTAAGATAAGGGGGTTTAATGAAGATTGGTGTGAGACAAATCAGAGAGGCTACAAGACCAGGGAAAGGCATCTGTTGTGCTCTTGAGTAGATGTGACTGTGGCTAGGTCCAGAGTGGTTGTAGTTGGGGAAAAAAAAAAAAAAGTGAAAGGACAGAAGTGAAACTGACAGATTGGACAGAGAGAGAGGCAGAGGTCATCCTTACTGCTAACATAAGCTCTGGAGGCTAGTTTATTTACTAGGGTAGGTTAACTAGAGGGGAAACTACTTGAGTGGAATATGAGTTCAATCTCAGAATTCCTGTGACTTGTTTGGCAAATAGGAAGGATGAGTGAAAAAAATGCTATATAATTCTGATGTTCAACGTCAATGACTGTGCTCAGAATAATATACTTTTTTTATTTGATTAATTGAGATGTATTCTGTGCTTGAAGTTATAAGAATGGATGAGAGCATTTAAGGAGAATGATTAAAGCAATAGTATAGCAATTTTTAACTTGGGGTAGAGTGGATTTTTCTATCTGGGGTAAATGGGGCTCTGTAAAAGGTTATAAGAATAGAAAGATCCAAGTGATTTCAGGAAAATATAGTCTTTCAACTGAATTCTGTTGTTTGAACATATCAACATGGATTGCATTGTTTTAACAGAGAAATTCAGAATGAAAGTTGAAAAGTAAGCTAAAGAACATAAAGTTTTATTAAAAGTTTGAAAAACTCTTTTGAGAAAGCTAACTTTGAGTTAAAGGTGAGTGAAAGGAATAGTTAAAGCTGTGTGAAATAGATGGAAGAATGTGCAGAAATTGATGATTTATTTGATTATTTATATGTCAATTACTAGAATCTTTATTTTGTTTATTTATTTATTTATTTATTATTCTCCAGGCAAGAATACTGGAGTGGGTTACCATTTCCTTCTCCAGGGGATCTTCCCGACCCAGGGATCAAACCCGGGTCTCCCGCATTGGAGGCAGACACTTTAACCTCTGAGCCATCAGGGAAGATATAGCAATTTTAATGTCAAATCCAGAGGAAATAAAAATATAAGGATTAGATAAAAGAGATAAAACTAGAAGTAGACACCAAAAGTGTAGCCAAAGAAGTGGGATGGAAACCAGCACAGTGTGATAATATTTTTTTCCATAAAGAGTATCTAGTCCTGTCCACTGATATGTAGAAACAAAACATAAAATCAGTATATAATTGAGCCTGTGTTGAAATAAACAAGGAGATCTGAAAGCATAGAGTTTTCTCTTATAAGCTGATGCACAGCAGGGATGACAGCCTCCAATGAAACTGCTTGAAAGTGATTAAATGGAGATGAGGATTTGTAGGGCTTTTGCCGATGGAGCCATGCTAAGGACAAGTAGGAGTGATTCTGGGAAAGCAAATTGCAAGGCTTTAAACATTCTGACAAGCAAGCTTTCAGCAAAATAGGACACCAGTTGATGTGAGTAAAAACAAAAGGACCCTTGCAGGTTTATTGAGAAAAGTACAGGTTGTTATTGCTAGTAACCTTGCTTTAACTTGGGGTAGAGTGTATTTTTCCATCTGGGGTAAATGGGGCTCTGTAAAAGGTTATAAGAATAGAAAGATCCAAGTGATTTCAGGAAAATACAGTCTTTCAACTGAATTCTGTTTGAACATATGAACATGGATCGTATTGTTTTAACAGAGAAATTCAGAATGAAATAAGCTTAAAAGTAAGCTAAAGAACAGAAAGTTTTATTAAAAATTTGAAAAACTCTTTTGATAAAGCTAACTTTGAATTAAAGGTGAGTGAAAGGAATAGTTAAAGCTGTGTGAAATAGATGGAAGAATGTGCAGAAATTGATGATTTATTTGATTATTTATATGTCAATTACTAGAATTTTTATCTTATTTTTTTGAGAAATTGTTAATAATAAGGGCTTCTCTGGTGCCTCAGTCAGTAAAGAGTCCACCTACAATGTGAGAGACCTGGGTTTGATCCCTGGGTTGGGAAGATCCCCTGGAGGAGGGTATGACAACCCATTTTAGTATTTTTGCCTAGAGAATCTGGATGTACAGGGGAAACTGGCAGGCTACAGTCCATGGGGTCAAAAAGAGTCAGGCACAACTAAGTGCAGTACAGTCATCATTAATGCATTATTTACCACTTTTATTGTTTATTTATTGATGTGATAAACTAGAACATATGAAATGGAGTAAAAAGATCCAGTGTAAATGAAAATGTTGATGATAAAAAAGAATTAGAGAACAATCAACAGTACACAGTTTGGGAGATGCAAAGGAATAAAATCAAAATAACAGGTAAAGCATCCAGACTTTGAGGAAACACTTTTGTCTAGTTGTATCATGATAGAGGATGATCACAAACTGAAAGTGACCTTGAATTTGGTGTTGAAAAGGCTAGAAAATCCCCATTTGTAACCTTTATTTTGTCTATGATGAAGTCAAAAGTCATCTGACAAGAATAAGGATAAGGGAATATGCGATAGGATACTGGAAAGAAAAACTGGCAAAATAAATAGTAAAACTGGTTAGAATAATGAAGTTCTAATAATTAACCCAATAATATATAAACATGGCAAATAGATGGGGAAAAAATGGAAACAGTGGCAGATTTTACTTTCTTGGGCTCCAAAATCACTGAGGACCCTGACTGCAGCCATGGAACCAAAAGACACTTGCTCCTTGGAAGAAAAGCTATGACAAAGTAGACAGTGTATTAAAAATCAGAGATATCACTTTGTTGATAAATCTTCATCTAGTCAAAACTATGGTTTCTCTAGTAGTCATGTATAGATGTGAGAGTTGTACCATAAAGAGGGTTGCACACTGAAGAATTAATGCTTTTGAACAGTGGCACTGGAGAGGATTCTTGAGAGTCCCTTGGGCAGTAAGGAGATCAAACCAGCCAATCCTAAAGGAAATCAACCTTGAATATTCATTGGGTGGACTGATTTGAAGCTGAAGCTCCAATACTTTGGCAACCTGATGCCAACCGATGACTTACTGGAGAAGACCCTGATGCTGGGAAAGATTGAGGACAGGAGGGGAAGGGAACGAAAGAGGATGAAATGGCTGGATGACATTCTAGGCTCAGTGGACATGAGTTTGAACAAACTCCAGGAGATAGTGAACGACAGGGAACCCAGGCATGCTGCAGTCCATGGGGTTGCAAAGAGTAAGACATGACTGAATGACTGAACAACAGTAATTAATCACCATTCATTATTAGGAGCTCAAATGTTCAGGAAATAGAGTGTTATTTTTCTCAACTGTATTCAGATGCTTGGTTCAGTACTGGAAAAGGAGATGACTGAATTAATCCATTATTTACCAAGAAAATCAACATTTTCTTTTCACATAAGTATGGAAGTATTTCTCCAACAAAAGTAAGAAATCTCCTTTCAAAAAAGCAGATAACATGTGCATTGGAAGCGAGAGAAATATAAATAAGAAATTGAAAATATAAAAGTTAAAAAAGAATAGAAGACAAGGTGATGTAAAAACAGGAGGAGTAACTATATATAATAGTAACTACATAGAATAGATAAAATAAAAAGAATGAAATTTTTTGAAAAATATAAGATAAAAAGACAATATTTTATGTGCTTTCCCCTAAAATTAGTGCATCTTATGTAATTTTGCACAAGATTTAGTTGTAATACTAAAATCTTTATCAGAGATTAGCAAACTACAGCTTGTGGGCAAAATTTAGCCTGTGAGCTTTATTCATAAATAAAATTTTAACAGAACCCATCTATGTCCAATCATCTGCCTATTATATAGGACTACTTTTGTGCTACCATGATGGAGTTGAATAGTTGCAAGAAAATCATATGAGCTCCAATGCCTAAAATATGTGCTAGCTAGAAATATACACAAAAAGCTTAGTAATACCTAAAGTAATGATATTTACAAATTATAGTCAGACTAATAATTTTAGATGTAATTAATTCTTCAATCTAAGACTTGTTTAATAAATAAATATTTTAAATCCCAATCAAAGCACTGGGCTCCTTTTGAGACTCTGACTATCCAACAGTCACCAATATGGGTGAGGTGTTTGCCTTTAATAAATTTAGTAAAAAGGAAAATTCAGCAAATGTAATGCATAATTAGTCAGCATTAGTATAAACAGTTAGAACTGGACATGGAACAATAGACTGGTTCCAAATAGGAAAAAGGAGTACGTCAAAGCTGTATATTGTCACCCTGCTTATTTAACTTATATGCAGAGTACATCATGAGAAACGCTGGGCTGGAAGAAGCACAAGCTGGAATCAAGATTGCTGGGAGAACTGTCAATAACCTCAGATATGCAGATGACACCACCCTTATGGCAAAAAGTGAAGAGGAGCTAAAAAGCCTCTTGATGAAAGTGAAAAAGGAGAGTGAAAAAGTTGGCTTAAAGCTCAACATTCAGAAAACTAAGATCATGGCACCTGGTTCCAAAATTTCATGGCAAATAGATGGAGAAACAGTGTCAGACTTTATTTTTGGGGGATCCAAAATCACTGCAGATAGTGATTGCAGCCATGAAATTAAAGGACGCTTACTCCTTAGAAGGAAAGTTATGACCAACCTAGATAGCATATTGAAAAGCAGAGACATTACTTTGCCAACAAAGGTTCTTCTAGTCAAGGCTATGGTTTTTCCAGTAGTCATGTATGGATGTGAGAGTTGGACTGTGAAGAGGGCTGAGTGCTGAAGAATTGATGCTTTTGAACTGTGGTGTTGGAGAAGACTCTTGAGAGTCCCTTGGACTGCAAGGAGATCCAGCCAGTCCATTCTAAAGGAGATCCGTCCTGGGTGTTCATTGGAAGGACTGATACTAAAGCTGAAACTCCAGTACTTTGGCCACCTCATGAGAAGAGTTGACTCATTGGAAAGGACTCTGATCCTGGGAGGGATTGGGGGCAGGAGGAGAAGGGGACGACAGAGGATGAGATGGCTGGATGGCATCACCGACTTGATGGACGTGAGTTTGCGTGGCTGGATGGCATCACCAACTTGATGGACGTGAGTTTGAGTGAACTCTGGGAGTTGGTGGTGGACAGGGAGGCCGGGCGTGCTGCAATTCATGGGGTCACAAAGAGTCGGACACGATTGAGCGACAGAACTGAACTGAACTGAACTGAATACTAAACAGAAAACCAAAAATTGGTAGGAAGAGAAGTTACTTACTTTATATTGGGTTTCAGAGAGGCTTCCCTAGCACAAAGAAAATGCTGGAACAGATTCCAGGAAGAGGAACTGACTAAAGAAAGGTTCTGGAGCTAAAACAAGCTTGACATATTCAAGAAACATGTCTGCTCCCTGGAATCATCAGACAAGTGGGTGATCTGTGTTAGAACATGTTAGTCAGATAGATGAAAGTCAGTTCACATCAACACTTTGTAAAGCAGATAGTAGACTGCATTCCATTTCAATTAAAAAGAAAGTCTGTTAATTATTTAAAGCAGTAAGTAAAATGGTCTGATTTAGTTTGAAATAAATCACTCTGGCTGCTATGTAGAAAGTGAAAGTGAAAGTCGCTCACTAATGCACAACTCTTTGTGATCCCATGGACTATACATTCCATGGAATTCTCCAGCCCAGAATATTGGAGTGGGTAGCCTTTCCCTTCTCCAGAGTATCTTCCCAACCCAGGTATCGAACCCAGGTCTCCTGCATTGCAGGCTGATTCTTTACCAGCTAAGCCACAAGGGAAGTTCAAGAATACTGGAATGGTAGCCTATCCCTTATCCAGCAGATCTTCTCAACCCAGGAATTGAACTGGGGTTTCCTGCACTGCAGGTGGATTCTTTAGCAACTGGGCTATGAGGAAAGCCCTACTATGCAGAGTAGACAAAAAATTGTAGGAACCAAGAGCAGAAGTTGGGAGACAAGTTAGAAAGCTACTATAATTTTCAAGGTAGTATGGATTTATGTGTGTGATAGTGGAGATGGACAAAATTAAACTGCTTTTTGTTGTTCATTCCCTCAGTCTTATCTGACTCTTTGTGATCCCATGGACAACAGCACACCAGGCTTCCCTGTACTTCTATACCCTGGAGCATGCACAAACTCATGCCCATTGAGTAGATGACGTCAACCAACCATCTCATCCTCTGTTGTCTCCTTCTCCTCCTGCCATTAGTCTTACCCAACATCAGGGTCTTTTCCAGTGAGTGGGCTCTTTGCAGCAAGTGGCCAAAGCATTGGAGCTTCAGCTTCAGCATCAGTCCTTCCAATAAACGTTCAGGGTTGATTCCTTTAGGAATGACTGGACTGATCTCCTTTCAGTCCAAGGAACTCTTGAGAGTTTTCTCCAACACCACAGTTCAAAAACATCAAGTCTTCTGTGCCTAGCCTTTTTTATGGTCCTACTCTCACATCCATACATGACTACTGGAAAAGCCATAGCTTTGACTATATGGACTTTTGTTGACAGAGTGATGTTTCTGCTTTTTAATACACTGTCTAGGTTTGCCATATCTATTTTTCCAAGGAGCAAACGTCTTAATTTCATGGCTGCAGTCACCATCTGCAGTGATTTCGGAGCCCAAGAAATAAAAAGCCCAGATTTTATTTTCCATTTTTTCCCACATTTGCCATGAAGTGATGGAACTGGATGCCATGATCTTAGTTTTTTTGAATGTTGAATTTTAAACAAGCTTCTTTGCTTTCCTCTTTCACCTTCATCCATTGGCTCTTGTGTTCCTCTTTGCTTTCTGCCATTAGGGTGGTGTCATGTTCGTATTTGAGGTTATTGATATTTCTCTTAGCAATCTTGATTCCAGTTTGATCTTCATCCAGCCCAGCATTTCACTTGATGTACTCTTCATAGAAGTTAAATAAGTGGGGTGACAATATACATCCTTGACATTCTCCTTTCCCAATTTTGAACAGTTTTTTTTGTTTGTTTCATGTCCAATTCTAACTGTTACTTCTTGACCTGAATACAGATTGCTCATGAGTCATAAGGTGTTCCCATCTCTTTAAGAATATCCACAGTTTGTTTTGACCCACACAGTCAAAGTATTTAGCATTGTCATTGATGCAGAAGTAGATGTTTTATTCTGGAAATGTCTTACTTTTTCTATGATCCAATGGATGTTGAACTGATTCTAAGATTTTTTAAAAGAAATAGAAGTAATAGGTTTTGCTGGTGGGATGACATTGAGATGGGAAATTTAAGAGAACGAAAGATAATCTCTGGTTTTAACATAAGCAATGTAGTGGTGATAGTAATAGAACACCTGCTGTGTTTGTCCTTATTCACTCAGTAGTATCCAATTCTTTGAAACCCCATGGATTGCAGCCTGCCAGACTCCTTTTTCCATAGGGTTTCTCAGGCAAAAATATTGGAATCGGTTGCCGTTTGCTCCTCCAGGGGATCTTCCTGACCCTGGGATCAAACTCATGTCTCCTGTATCTCCTGCATTGCAAGTGGATTCCTTACCTGCTGAGTCAAGAGAAGCCCTAGAACCCCTGTTAGTACATTAAATACCTAAGAAGGTAAAAATGTGGAGAGAAAACCAAGGATTTTCTCTTAACAATGTCAGACAGAGAAGACTTATGTCCTAGTGGAGAATTTATATAATTAACTTTGGTATATGTTATTCTAAGATCAGTATTAGATATAGCTTGTGGTGATAACTCAATATAGCTTGTAGCTTATATTGAGTTATTGGAGACTAGCAGACTAATCTCAATATTAAAAAAAGGAAAAAACAAGAGAGCAGAATGGAAACTTCAGCCTTTAAGAGTCAAGAAAGAGATGTAACACCAAAGATGGTCTAGGGGTACAAGGGAGATTGCAGACAAAATGCTGAATGTTATAGGAAGGAAACTGTCCCTGATTCTAGTGTATACAGTAGATAAAGAATGAAAAAAAAATCCAAATTTGGAAACAGAATTCTTTGACTTTAATGGAGTTGAGGTAATGGAAGACTGATGAGATTGAGGAGAGGATGTGAAATGAGGACATGGATATAGAATGTTCTGGAACCAACATTTTGTGAAACATTTTGAAAATACACAGGCAAAAAGGGGTATCTTATAGGTAGAGAGAGGATGCTGTCTCAATAAGTATTGTTAATATAGGCAATTCTAGGATATGTGGTAGTCTTAGGTGAAAACTCCAGTAAAGAGTTATTGAAATATTAATACTTGGGTAATAAAAGAAGAGACATTCTGGAAGAGAAGAAGGAGGAGGATTGTATCTAAAGCAGCAGAAGAGTGACCTAAAATGTACAGCTATAGCTATTCACTCACCTAGAGCCAGATATCCTGGAATGCAAGGTCAAGTGGGCCTTAGGAAGCATCACTACAAACAATGCTAGTGGAGGTGATGGAATTCCAGTTGAGTTATTTCAAATCCTAAAAGATGGTGCTATAAAAGTGCTGCACTTAATATGACAGCAAATTTAGAAAACTCCCCAGTGGCCACAGGACTGGAAATGGTCAGTTTTCATTCCAATCCCAAAGAAAGGCAACATGGGACAATACACAGGTTCTAAATAGGGAAAGGAGTACATCAATCTGTATATTGTCACCCTACTTATTTAACTTATATGTGGAGTACATCATGAGAAATGCTGGGCTTGAAGCAGCACAAGCTGGAATAAAGATTGCCAGGAGAAATATCAATAACCTCAGATATGCAGATGACATCATACCTATGGCAGAAAGCAAAGAAGAACTAAAGAGCCTCTTGATGAAAGTGAAAGAGGAGAGTGAAAAAGTTGGCTCAAAGCTCAACATTCAGAAAACTAAGATCATGGCTTCTGGTCCGATCACTTCATGGCAAATAGATGGGGAAACAATGGAAACAGTGAGAGATTTTATTTTGGGGGACTCCAAAATCACTGCAGATGGTGACTGCACCCAGGAAATTAAAAGATGCTTGTTCCTTGGAAGAAAAGTTATGACCAAACTAGATAGCATATTAAAAAGCAGAGACATTACTGTGCCAACAAATGTCCATCTAGTCAAGGCTATGGTTTTTCCGGTAGTCATGTTTGGATGTGAGAGTTGGACTATAAAAAAAGCTGAGTGCCAAAGAATTGATTTTTTGGAACTGTGGTATTGGAGACGACTCTTGAGAGTCCCTTGGACTGCAAGGAGATCAAACCAGTCAATGCTAAAGGAAATAAGTCCTGCATATTGATTAGAAGAAATTATGCTGAAGCTGAAACTCCAATGCTTTGGCCACCTGATGCGAGGAATTGACTCATTTGAAAAGACCCTGATGCTGGGAAAGATTGAAGGCAGGAGGAGATGGGGACAACAGAGGATGAGATGGTTGGATGGCATCACCCACTCAGTGGACATGAGTTTTAGTAAACTCTGGGATTTGGTGATGGACAGGGAAGCCTGGAGTACTGAAGCCCATGGGGTCACAAAGATTCAGACACAAATGTCGAATGAACTGAACTGATAACTATGCACTGTGAAAAGAAGGGAAGCAAAGATGTGAATAAGGGTGTACATAGGCTGATGCATCTTTGGTAGGTGCAGGAACTGGTTCCTGTGTGATTACTTCTATTTTCTCCATAGTAGATGAGTTTATGTCATCAGTTTAGAATTTCTATCATTTTAGCATAATGCCTCCCCTCTGTAATGCTTTGACTATAACCACCAGAAATTGCACATCTTAGGCTTCCTTGCCATTGAAGTTTGGGGTGTGTTGCCAGTACAAAGCCCCAAGTACTAGTCAAGAAAAATCAGAAGCAATGGGACTTTGAAAGGACAGAACATAAGCTTGGTTGCCTGTGGCACCTGCATCAGGGAAGTACCTGCTTCTTCAGCGTGGTGGGAGTTTCCTAAAGCTGCTGACTTCCAGATAACACTACGTTCCTTCTTCAAATATTTCAGTCCTTCCAACAGTTTTGCAACCTAAGTCCCATTCTGTTCTTTTTCTAGTCTCTAGAGAGGTAGCTTTGGTTTTATTGTCTGGACCCCAATAGTGGTGAGTGAATTCTGAGGAAGAGAAGATAGGAAAAGTCAGAAGTCTGGCATGTGATGCACATAAAAGCAAGCCTTTTATGTTTGCAATAAGACAAAATTCGAGAAATCCAGCTACTCAGCCCCTTTCATCTCACCCATGCTGTGGCGTGTGGTTCATTAAGCAACTCCAGAAAAACACACAAGGATCATGGAGCCTAATTTTAAAATCCTCAGTAGATGCTTTACTATTCTTTAAGACATTAGCAGCAACGTTTACTCAGCCAAAACTGGAGCCCTAGCAATGGCAGAACTCTTTTTAGATTGTAAGCAAATTTATTTTTTTTATAAACTATTAAATATCCATTCTGTGACTGTAACTTCTTTCCCTTAGTCTAAATGCTTTCTTTGTGATCATTTTGAAAAAAAAAAATAAATGTCTCAATGACAGTCCTTAAATATTTTTGAGTCTCTATTATGAAACTCTCCAGTTTTTTTCATCTTCAGTGTAAAATCCTACCGCCCAACCAGTCTCTCCTTGTGTACTTGATACTGAGGCTATTCAACATCCATATTCCTGCTTTCTGGATACAGTTAGGTTGATTAATGTCTTTCTTAAGTTTTAGCAGCTAGAATTTTAGTAGCCTAGAAAAAAAATGGCCATTGCTTCCAATGCATCTAACTTCACATCAGTGTTAATTACAAACCTAATAGCACTGATAAACATTTTAGTAACAGTCAGTTGAAATAGTTAGAATAGTTAAGACTTTGTTTTTAGCATTTCATGTGGTGTGTTTGGATGTGTTATCTCTACTTTATAAATATAGTTTTTAGACTTATATTCAAGGCATTATATTCATGCTTATTTAATAGTTCTTTATTAGACTTGGCTTCATGCCAGCTCATCTCTTTGATGCCCCTTCAGTCAAGCATTGTGTTCACTGTATCATGGAATCTAATTACATCTGTTGGCAGATTTTTTATCATCACAGCATTATTACTTTCATCTAAGCCAATGTCTAAAATATTTATGGATGATTACTACAGAATGACACCAGAGATTTGAAATTTACATTATTCAAACATCAGTGTACTATTTCAAACTATCAGAATTAAGACCACATAGAACAGAAAATCCAAAAGATGGAGGCATATTGGGGAAAATATGGACTGAGACCAGAGATGCTAATCTAAAGACTAGTACAAGTAAGGAAGGCACTGTATTCCTTGCTAGCATCTCCATAACAAGAACCACAGACTGGAGTGTGTTAGTGGTATAAATAGCAGAAATTTATTTTCTCAGAGTTTGGAAGCTGGAAATAGAAGATCAAGGTGCCAGCAAGGTATATTTCTTCTGTGGCCTCTCTCCTTGACTTGCAAATGACCACCCAATTGCTGTCTCCTCACTCTTTGCACAGAGAATGTGATTTTTAAAGGACTTCTCCAGTTAATTGCTTAATGGCACTTAAAACTCAGAATATTCAGAGTTGAACTCATTTTCTCTGCTTCTCACTTGCTCATGTTTCTACCTACTATTTTTCCTGTGTTAATTTTTCTGATTGATGGGTCAGTCATGTACCTAAGAGCTCAGGTTAGGGCAGCTATTGGACAACCATTATCCCATTGGTTTTCCACACTCATTGCTATTAGGATAAAATTCAGACTACTAAGTATGGTATCAAAGGGATATACACAGGACTTGGTCTTTGATCTCAGACATTATCTCCAATCATGCTTCCTTCTTTTACTGTATTTCATGTACACTGGGCATATGCTTGTCCTTAAAGAAGTACACCAAACTGTTCTGATTCTAAGGATATTTGAACTCTCCTTGACCTCTACTTAGAACATTTTCAACAAGATTTTCAGATGACTTATTCATTCTAAGCATTCTTAGCTTAAATGTGTCTCATTAGTAGGGTCTCAGCTCAAATGTCACCTCCTTAAAGGATTTTTTCTCTACTATAATGTCCAAATTAAGTCCCCTGGTGTCATGACCACTTGTCATTCTCTGTCCTAATATCTGCTTTGCTTCCTTCATCTATCACTTTGTAATATCAGAACTTGGTCTGTCTTGCTCATTAAAATCTAATCTTGTATTTCTGTTTTTCACAGTACTAAAATAGTTTTTGATCACCTACAGAATGATGTCTGACATTTTTACCATGGTGTGTAAGCCCCTCGTTATCTGGCCTTACTTCTTCCCATTTTTTTCATTTTACATTAATTGCCCATTCTTCCATGTATAAACCTCTCTCACTATCCTGCCATCACCCACAAACAAGGTTCCTATCTGTCCAATAACAAAATAATTTTGTTCACTCAATTTAGCCTTGATATGCTCATCCATAAAGTAAGGATAGGAAAAGGGGAAGGATAGAGGAGATAATTTATTTCTAAATTTTACTCAGAATTTGATGTCAAGTGCTGTGTATAGTAAATCATATAATAACCATGGAATAAAGTTAACTGTGATTATTGTGACTACTCCATTCTTAGTCAATGCTGTTAGAAATAAAATTTAAGGAACTAAGATGATGACTGCAACTTTTAAATAACTTATCATCTCAAAAAGGGCAATTTTGTCACTGTTAGCACTCCACATAAAAATCTTCTCATTTTTTAAAATATATTTGCATATCTGCTCCATGGTGATAAAGTGTCAAAGCATAAATTAAAATGTGAAAAACATGATGTTTTCACTAAAATATAGCATTTCAAGCCAAAGTGCATTCACATTTACAATATTTATTTATATTTTTCTGTCATCATGAAAAGACACATGAATGTGCCATCTCTAGAAAAGTGAAAAATACTCTAAGAGCATCACAAATGAATTATTCTTAAAATTTAGTATATAGTTCATCACTACCATTCTACTTATATTACAAAAACTATTTAAACATGAACAAAATATTTTTTAATAAATTGCGATTACTAAACTTAAAAATAATGCATTAAATTATAATCATTAACTTCTCAAATTGTATAACCTCAATAGGAGATTTAAATCCATTTCACATAATGTCTTGTATGATTTTAAACATTGGAAGGGGAAAACAAATAATAAGGTAATAGCACTTGAGTCTACAAGGGGCCTTTCCACTTTATTGATCCAGTGCATGAACAAGAGCCATATTTGTTTTGTTTATTTCTGTTAAATAAAAGCATGAGGTGCAAGAGTGATATATATCATAGCTACTAACATAATGGACGGTGGCTGTCTAGCACAACTGAACCATTGTGTTTGCCTCATAACAAAGTACTGCTGGGTTCATTCAAAAACTGCATAAACCAGGTGGCATACTAATTTTCATGTCAGTATATCATTAGCTACACAGTAATAGAATCTTAAGGCAGATGGTGTTTTGAAAAATCATTACACAGGGGAAGTCTCTTATCTGCTAGAAAGAATGTTTAGATCATATCTATTTCTATAATGTAGAAGAATACAAAACATGAATCCTAATGTTAGAATAAACTTAGATATCATCAGGCCAAATATTTTACCAAATTGCAAAATTCTGTCACAAAATTCTGAAAGGTTCTTTCTCATTCTTTTTAAAAAAATCTTCCAAGAATGAGTAACTTGATATTTCACATATGATTTTATTTTTTAAATTAATTTATTTTTTGAAGGATAATTGCTTTACAGAATTTTGCTGTTTTGTCATACCTCAACATGAATCCACCACATGTAAAATAAGATAAAAACTTCTAATAATAAAACTTCTTTTTTAAATTTGAATTTTAAAGTCTCCTTTTAGTTCTTCCTTCTGTAGTGATGTATTAAGCTTACTCCCTATCCAAAACAGTCCCTTTTTTGCTTTAAAAATGAATATGATAACCCTCCAATCCCAGGCACAGAGTTACTGTGATTGCAGTGCTCTGAAATTTGTTTGAAGTTGATTTTATTGATACAGCCAAGAGAGAATAAGGTACAATGAATGTATCTTGATAACAAAAGTGACACAGAATCAAAATTCATGAATCTAAAAGTGACTAAAAATCTAAAAATCACTCCCTATTATATTCTCTATTCTATCCTATAATTCTGCATTTAAAATCTTTCATGAATACATATAATAATGGAGAAGTTTCTGACTTTAAAGACATTTATTTCTAATTTAGCCAGTATAGCAATATTAAGTCTAGTGGAAATCAGATATTTAACAGAAACCAGATACTCTTAATTTACATATTTAATCTTGCTTCCAACATTTTAAGCTTATAACATAAATGTAATTTTTTTTGCAAGACAGATTGTTCAAACATTTAAAGATGGCTAAATAATTATTCACTACCTTCCACTTCCATCTCTCCAGTCTGCATTACATTTGTTTTATTCTAAACAATACTGTTTGCAACAGATAGCATAAATATATTTAATATGAAATGAAACCTGCATTTTACTTATAATAAAATGCTGTACTGTATGATCCAACAGACTATACTTTTTTTTATTTCTACACTGTTCTGTATTTTCAGATTTTCTCAGTATTGTATTATTGAGATCTAGAGATATAAGATTAGGTTATGAGTTTGGAAAACTTGACAGAAGAGGTTGTTAGATCCAATATTATTTCTACAGATGTATCCTAGGCCACTGTTTTTCCAAATATTGTATAATTCCCACAGATTCATTCTTTCACTCAATATATATAGGCTTATTTGTGTGTAAATAATATTAGTACAATATTAAATTTTGACAATAGTGGGAAAGTTATAGACTTTCAAATAGGCTACAGAATAGAAGAGACTATACTTTGAATTTTGATCTTTTCCCCAGGATAGCTATATGTGGAAGACACTTTCTTGTGAGACTGGATGACAACTGCAAGCAGCAGCTCCTGGTCAGTCATGTGATCACAAAAGTAAACAAGCCTAACATTTAAAACAATTCTGGATGCATATATCCATTCTGCTTTTTACTTTCTCTATAGCATTTGATAAATTATATAAGATATTCAATACTTCATTATAAAATAGGCTTTAGAAGATTTACAAATAGGTGTTAGAAGATTTACATAATTTCAGGCTAATGCAATTGTTCTGAGCATGTTTAAGCTAGCCCAGGCTCAGCTATGCCAAGAAAGATCCATCTAGTCAAATTTATGGTTTTTCTAGTAGTCATGTATGGATGTGAGAGTTGGACCGTAAAGAAAGCTGAGCAACAAAGAACCAATGCTTTTGAACTGTGGTATTGAAGAATATCCTTGAGAGTCCCTCGGACTACAAGATCAAACCAGTCAATCATAAAGGATATCAGTCCTGAATATATATTAGAAGGGCTAATGTTGAAGCTGAAACTCCAGTACTTTGGCCACCTGATGCAAAGAACTGACTCATTGAAAAAGACCCTGATGCTAGGAAATATTGAAGGCACAAGGAGAAGGGGATGACAGAGGATGAGATGGTTGGATGGCATCACTGGCTTGAAGAACTTGAATTTGAGCAAGCTCCAGGAGTTGGTGATGTACAGGGAAGCCTGGTGTGCTGCAGTTCATGGGGTAGCAAAGAGTCGAGACACAACTGAGCAACTGAACTGAGGCTAAGCAGGTTAGGTGCACTAAATGGAGTTTTGACTTAATTTTCAACTTAGGATGGGTTTGCCAGGACAACCTCACTGAAAATTTAGGAAGATGTGTAACACAAATAGTATAGTCACTGCCTCAAAAGTTTAGTTTAAAAGATTAAAGTACCCATATAAAAGAGCTTAGCACAGTGCTTGATACATAAAAATAGACCATCATCATTGTTACTGTTTTTTTTTCTTTTAACATTTTTCAGTCCCTCTCCTTAGATCACTATGGCCTGTGATTGAGACCACCTCAATGTTCCACTCAGCATGAGTAAACTTTAAACAAGTTTCTTTCAGACTATTAAGTCTCATGTCACCCTTTTCTTAGAGAATTTGCTTCATAAACTAGCAATTATAAATTATTTTTCTGCTTCTTTGAGATGTAAATCTCTTAGCATCTTGTTAGGTTTTACAACTCAGAAATGTCTTTCCTTAAGCTAAGGACATTGGAGTCATCTCTTTACAGTGTACAATAAAGAATGCTAGCACTCCTATCTTCCAGTATCTGTTCTGGTTTTATAATCTAGGCCCAGTAAAGTAAACTACATTTTATTTATTTTTTATTGATTGATTTATTTTTTGGAGGCTAATTACTTTACAATATTGTATTGGTTTTGCCATATATTGACATGAATCTGCCATGAGTGTACATGTGTTCCCCATCCTGAATACCCCCCCCCGACCTCCTTCCCCATCCCATGCCTCTGGGTCATCCCAGTGTACTAGCCCTGAGCACCCTGTATCTTGCATTCAACCTGGACTGGCGATCCGTTTCACATATGATAATATACATAGAATGGCAGTAAGCCACATTTTAAATAACATCTATCCAGTTAGCTTTTAATTTCCTCAGTGTAACCTTGCTTTTTAAATAAATAATTTCAATTAAGAACAAGAATGTGTGTGTGTGTGTGTGTGTGTGTGTGTGTGTGTGTGCTTAGTCACTCAGTCCTGTCTGATCTCTGTGACCCCATGGACTGTAGCTCACCAGGCTCCTCTGTTCATGAGGATTTTCCAGGTAAGAATACTGCAGTGAGTTGCCATGCTGTTCCTCCAGGGGATCTTCCCAACCCAGGGTTCAAACTCTGGTCTCCCATATTGCAGGCAGAGTTCTTTACCATTTGAGCCACCAAGGAAGCCCAAGAACACTGGAGTGGGTGGTCTATCTCTTCTCTGGGGGAACTTCCTGACCCAGGAATTGAACTGGGGTCTCCTGCATTTCAAGCTTATTCTTTACCAGCTCAGCTACCCTGGAAGCTGATAGAGATAGAGAAAGTTAGATGGATAGATGTCTGCTACATCTCCAAGAGTCCTGTTATATAAACAAGAAATTTAAAAGAGCAAAATAATGCTACAGATTTCATGAGGTAGAATCCTTCATTCCATCATGGATAAGAAATAAATGGTAGCCATTGGGATGTATATATCCTGACTCTTGATCATGTCCTGCACTTAGTGCTTCCTCCAGGAAGACAGCATGTGTAACCATTTTCCCTGCCTTCCCACAGATGACACCATCTCATTTGTAGAAGAAACAATGAGGACCCTGTGTACCTGGTCAAATTATGATAATTTTTTTCACCATTTATATTACTTGAATTTTCTGTGTTGATCCTTTGACTTGAAGTATTAAATACTATCTTCTCAAAAGTCTGAATTTAAATTCCTTAAAATATGTGTGTTATTTGGTTTCAGTAGTACATGTTTATTCTATTTTTTCATCTGTATCAATTTATTGTTGCAAAAAGTGTCTTGAATTCAAAATGGTACTAGTAAAATATTTTTCAATTATTCATTTTTATTGAGAATATCTTCATCTTTTATAAATAAGATAGCAATTCTATATCTAATGAATTTCTTTTAAATACAGGACCAACTCAACCCTAAAACACATCTAGTTGGTGAGTCCCTCACTAGGAGAATAATCTTACACATATATTTATAATCATGGAACAGTTCTCCTGAGATTCCTATCTCTTACAGTTCCCCTGGACATGTCAATATTTCTGGCCCATTTTTCCCTGGGTGTCTTCTTGCATACTACTTCTATGTTGGGAGAAAGTGTTGGGTAGCTAAAATATGGTTCAGATCAGATCAGATTAGATCAGTCCCTCAGTCGTGTCTGACTTTTTGTGACCCCATGAATCTCAGCACGCCAGGCCTTCCTGTTCAACACCAACTCCCGGATTCACTCAGATTCATATCCATCGAGTCAGTGATGCCATCCAGCCATCTCATCCTCTGTCGTCCCTTTCTCCTCTTGCCCCCAGTCCCTGGAAGCATCAGAGTCTTTTCCAATGAGTCAACTCTTCACATGAGGTGGCCAAAGTACTGGAGTTTCAGCTTCAGTATCATTCATTCCGAAGAAATCCCAGGGCTGATCTCCTTCAGAATGGACTGGTTGGATCTCCTTGCAGTCCAAGGGACTCTCAAGAGTCTTCTCCAACACCACAGTTCAAAAGCATCAATTCTTCAGCGCTCAGCCTTCTTCACAGTCCAACTCTCACATCCATACATGACCACAGGAAAAACCATAGCCTTGACTAGAAGAACCTTTGTTGGCAAAGTAAGGTCTCTGCTTTTGAATATGCTATCTAGGTTGGTCATAACTTTCCTTCCAAAGAGTAAGCGTCTTTTAATTTCATGGCTGCAGTCACCATCTGCAGTGATTCTGGAACCCAGAAAAATAAAGTCTGACACTGTTTCCATTGTTTCCCCATCTATTTCCCATGAAGTGATGGGATGGGATGCCATGATCTTCGTTTTCTGAATGTTGAGCTTTAAGCCAACTTTTTCACTCTCCACTTTCACCTTCATCAAGAGGCTTTTGAGTTCCTCTTCACTTTCTGCCATAAGGGTGGTGTCATCTGCATATCTGAGGTTATTGATATTTCTCCCGGCAATCTTGATTCCAGCTTGTGTTTCTTCCAGTCCAGTGTTTCTCATGATGTACTCTGCATATCAGTTAAATAAACAGGGTGACAATATACAGCCTTGACGTACTCCTTTTCCTATTTGGAACCAGTCTGTTGTTCCATGTCGAGTTCTAACTGTTGCTTCCTGACCTGCATAAGGTTTGTCGAGAGGCAGATCAGGTGGTCTGGTATTCCCATCTCTTGAAGAATTTTCCACAGTTTACTGTAATCCACACAGTCAAAGGCTTTGGCATAGTCAGTAAAGCAGAAATAGATGTTTTTCTGGAACTCTCTTGCTTTTTCCATGATCCAGTGTATTTTGGCAATTTGATCTCTGGTTCCTCTGCCTTTTCTAAAACCAGCTTGAACATCAGGAAGTTCACGGTTTGCATATTGCTGAAGCCTGGCTTGGAAAATTTTGAGCATTACTTTACTAGCATGTGAGATGAGTGCAAATGTGTGGTATTTTGAGCATTCTTTGGCATTGCCTTTCTTTGGGATTGAAATGAAAATTGACCTTTTCCAGTCCTGTGGCCACTGCTGAGTTTTCCAAGTTTGCTGGCCTATTGAGTGCAGCACTTTCACAGTATCATCTTTCAGGATTTGGAATAGCTCAACTGGAATTCTATCACCTCCACTAGCTTTGTTCATAGTGATGCTTTCTAAGGCCCACTTGACTTCACATTCCAGGATGTCTGGCTCTAGGTCAGTGATCACATCATCATGAATATCTGGGTCATGAAGATCTTTTTTATACAGTTCTTCTGTGTATTCTTGCCATCTCTTCTTAATATCTTCTGCTTCTGTTAGGTCCATACCATTTCTGTCCTTTATCGAGCCCATCTTTGCATGAAATATCCCTTTGGTATCTCTGATTTTCTTGAAGAGATCTCTAGTCTTTCCCATTCTGTTGTTTTGCTCTATTTCTTTGCATTGATCGCTGAAGAAGGCTTTTTTATCTCTTCTTGCTATTAGAGAATGCCTTACAAAGACAGTCACATTTAGGTAAAATCCTGATGGCAATGAGAGAAAAAGAAGGACTAGTGAGTGGGTATTTAACATATATGCTTATATAACTTTTGTGCAGAGTACACCATGTGAAATGCCAGGCTGGATGGAACACAAGCTGGAATCAAGATTGCTGGGAGAAATATCAATAACTTTAGATATACAGATGACATCACCTTTATGGCAGAAAGTGAAGAGTAACTGAAGAGCCTCTTGATGAAAGTGAAATAAGAAATTGAAAAAGCTGGCTTAAAACTCAACATTCAGAAAACCAAGATCACGACACCTGCCCCCATCATTTCATGGCAAATAGATGGGGAAACAATGGAAACAGTGAGAGACTTTATTTTGGGAGGCTGAAAATCACTGCAGATGGTGACTGCAGCCATGAAATTAAAAGACTCTTGCTCCTTGGAAGAAAAGCTATAACCAACCTAGACAGCATATTCAAAAGCAGAGACATTACTTTGCTGACAGAGGTCCATCTAGTCAAAGCTTTGGTTTTTCCAGTAGTCAATGTTTAGATGTGAGAGTTGGACTATAAAGAAAGTTGAGTACCTAAGAGTTGATGCTTTTGAACTGTGGTGTTGGAGAAGACTCTTGAGAGTCCTTTGGACTGCAAGGAGATCAAACTCATCAGTCCTAAATGAAATCAGTCCTGAATATTCATTGGAAGGACTGATGCTGAAGTTGAAACTCCAATACTTTGGTAAACTGATGTGAAGAACTGACTCATTGGAAAAGACCCTGCTGCTGGGAAAGATTGAAGGCAGGAGGAGAAGGGGTCAACAGAGGATGAGATGGTTGAATGGCATCACCAACTCAATGGACATTAGTTTAAGCATTTCCACGAGTTGGTGATAGACAGGGAAGCCAGGGGTGCTACAGTCCATGGGGTCACAGAGAGTCAGACATGACTGAACGACTGAACTGAATTGTGAGTGGTTAGTTGAATTACTTTTCAAGCAGGAAGGAATACCACTAAAGGAAAATTTCCTAAGGCCATAACTTATCTGCAGAGGCTCAAGAAATAGAAAGAGGACCACATTACAGAGGTGACTGTTGCTGAAGTAAAGATGAGGCCAATGGGATAAAGGCTCAGGAGAATAAGCCTGACAGAGTTTTTCAGGATATTTCCAGGACTTGGACTATTACTCTGAATGAGAGAGAAGAGGGCAGAAGAATAACAGTTAGGCTCCACTTTTAAGAGAACCACTCCAGCTGCTCTGATATAAATAGTCTCTGAGGACAAAAAAACAGAGCAATTAGCTAAAAAAACTTTGTATTAAAAAGTCAAGACATAATGGTTAATTGTCACCACTCTTTATGAGAGGAAAAGCAGATAGAAGTGGTGAGAATTTGGATTTAACAATATTTTGAAGATTGAGTGAACAAGAATTGCTGATACACTCACTGTATTTGGGCCTCAAGAAGAGTACTGAAAGTGTGGACATTTACAGCAAGCCCCTGATTTGCACTATAGTATGGGATGGTTAAATTACCTTGCAAGTTAAACAAATCAATCTTGTTAATCAATGGGAAAATTTGTGATTGTTACATGGCCTATAACTTCTTTTGGCAAAACGTTAAAACTCTTCTACTATCAGTTATAAATGCATGCAAAATTTAAAAAAATCATGTATAGAAGTCAATATTTATTTATCACACTATAATATAAAATACTGGAAATATAGAGAATTAAAGTCTTATTTCTTTGTAAAAAACATAAGAAGTTTATGCAGTTTAAGCAATGTTTGGCTTCTCATTTGGAGAAGGCAATGGCACCTCACTCCAGTACTCTTGCCTGGAAAATCCCATGGACGGAGGAGTCTGGTAGGCTGCAGTCCATGGGGTCGCTAAGAGTCGGACACGACTGAGCGACTTCACTTTCACTTTTCACTTTCCTGCATTGGAGAAGGAAATGGCAATCCACTCCAGTGTTCTTGCCTGGAGAATCCCAGGGACGGGGGAGCCTGGTGGGCTGCCGTCTATGGGGTCACACACAGTCGGACATGACTGAAGTGACTTAGCAGCAGTAGCCTTCTCATTAAATACATTGAGATTAACTTCAAGCATTTTATACTTGGCACTTTCAATGTTCTGAAATATCTCCAAGAGTTTCTTAAATGTGAAGTTTATGCCAGTGTCAGTGAGTGGTGTTTCTTCATCCTTTTCATCACAATCACTTTTTTTTTTTTTTAAGATATATTGATAAGTTTGACTTTACCAAATTTATCTGGCTGCAAATCTAGAGTTTCTCTAATAGTGGTGACACTAAAATTTTCCCAATCATCTATTTCCTCTACAACTCCATTTATATTTGATTCAAATTTCATTCTCAGCATTCTGAGTTTTAGATTCATTGCTGAACTTTTATGTTCCCTTATTCTCTGGAACTCTGCATTCCAGAGTATATTTTGGGCATATTTTCCCTTTCTCCATTGTCTTTTGTTTCTCTTCTTTCTTCAGTTATTTGTAAAGCCTCCTCAGACAACCTCTTAGTGTTCTTTCAAGCCTTTTTTCTTGGGGATGGTTTCAGTCATTGCCTCCTGTACAATATTATGAATCTCTTTCATAGTTCTTCAGGCACTCTGTCTACCCAATATAATCCCTTGAATCTATTTGTTACTTTCACTATAATCATAAGAGATTTTATTTAGGTCATATCTGAATGGTATTGTGGTTTTATGTACTTTCTTCAGTTTAAGGCTGAATTTTCCAATAAGAAGCTGATGCTCTGAGCCACTGTCAGCTACTGGTCTTGTTTTTGCTGACTATATAGATCTTCTCCATCTTCAGCTGAAAAAAAGGAATCAATCTGATTTTGGTATTGACCATCTGGTGATGTCCACGTTAGAGTTGTCTCTTGTGTTGTTGGAAAAGGGTATTTGCTGTAACCAGTTTGTTCTCATGACATAACTCTGTTGAATTGCCCTGCTCCATTTTCTGCTACAAGGAAAAACTTGCCTGTTACTCTAGGTATCTCTTGACGTTCTACTTTTGTATTCTAATCCCCTATGATGAAAAGGACATCTTTTTTGATGTTAGTTCAAGCAGGCCTTGTAAGTCTTCATAGAAACAGTTAACATTAGCTTCATTAGCATCAGTGGTTGGGGTACAGTTTTCGATTACTGTGATGTTGAATGGTTTGTCTTGGAAATGAACCAAGATCATTCGTCATTTTTGAGATTACACCCAAGTACTGCATTTTGGCAGATGACACCATCCTTATGACAGAAAGTGAAGAGGAACTAAAAAGCCTCTTGATGAAAGTGAAAGTGAAGAGTGAAAAAGTTGGTTTAAAGCTCAACATTCAGAAAACTAAGATCATGGCATCTGGTCCCATCACTTGATGGGAAATAGATGGGGAAACAGTGGAAACAGTTTCAGACTTTATTTTTGGGGCTCCAAAATCACTGCAGATGGTGACTGCAGCCATGAAATTAAAAGACGCTTATTTCTTGGAAGGAAAGTTAAGACCAACCTAGATAGCATATTCAAAAGCAGAGACATTACTTTGCCAACAGAGGTCCATATACTCAAGGCTATGGTTTTTCCAATAGTCATGTATGGATGTGAGAGTTGGACTGTGAAGAAAGCTGAGCACCCAAGACTTGATGCTTTTGAACTGTGGTGTTGGAGAAGACTCTTGAGTCCCTTGGACTGCAAGGAGATCCAACCAGTCCATTCTGAAGGAGATCAGCCCTGGGATTTCTTTGGAAGGAATGATACTAAAGCTGAAACTCCAGTACTTTGGCCACCTCATGTGAAGAGTTGACTCATTGGAAAAGACTCTGATGCTGGGAGGTATTAGGTGTAGGAGGAGAAGGGGACAACAGAGGATGAGATGGCTGGATGGCATCACCGACTCGATAGATGTGAGTGTGAGTGAATTCCGGGAGTTGGCGATGGACAGGGAGGCCTGGCATGCTGCAATTCATGGGGTCTCAAAGAGTCAGACACGACTGAGCAGCTGAACTGACTGACTGACTGCATTTTGGACTCGTTTGTTGAGCAGGAAGGCTCAGTTCATTTCAATCACTCAGTCGTGTCTGACTTTTTGTGACCCCCATGGAATACAGCATGCCAGGTTTCCCTCTCCATCACCAACTCCTGGAGTTTACTCAAACTCATGTCCATTGAACCGGTGATGCCATCCAACCATCTCATCCTCTATTGTCCACTTCTCCTCTTGCCTTCAATCTTTCCTAACATCAGTATTTTTTCCAATGAGTCAATTCCTTCCATCAGGTGGCCAAAGCATTGGATTTCAGCTTAAGCATCAGTCCTTCCAATGAATATTCAGTACTGATTTCATTTAAGATAGACTGGTTTGATCTCCTTGCCATCCAAGGGACTCTCAAGAGTCTTCTCCAACACCACAGTTCAACAAAATCAATTCTTTGGTGCTCAGGTTTCTTTATAGTCCAACTCTCACATCCGTACATGACTACTGGAAAAACCATAGCCTTGAGTAGATGGACCTCTGTTGGCAAAGTAATGTCTCTGCTTTTGAATATGCTGTCTAGGTTGGTCTTAACTTTCCTTCCAAGAAATAAGCGTCTTTTAATTTCATGGCTGCAGTCACCATCTGCAGTGATTTTGGAGCCCCAAAAAATAAAGTCTGAAACTGTTTCCACTGTTTCCCCATCTATTTCCCATCAAGTGATGGGACCAGATGCCATGATCTTAGTTTTCTGAATGTTGAGCTTTAAGCCAACTTTTTCACTGTCCTCTTTCATTTTCATCAAGAGGCTCTTTAGCTCCTCTTCACTTACTGCCATAAGGGTGGTGTCATCTGCGTATCTGAGTTTTTTTTATGTTTGTCCCAGCAATCTTGATTCCAGCTTGTGCTTCTTCCAGCCCCAGCGTTTCTCATAATGTACTCTGCATATAAGTTAAATAAGCAGGGTGATGATATACAGCCTTGATGTACTCCTTTCCCTATTTGGAACCAATCTGTTCTTTCATGTACAGTTCTAGCATGAGGGCTACACCCTTTCTTCTAAGGGATTCGTACCCAGAGTAGTAGATGTAATGGTCATCTGAATTAAATTTGCCCATTCTTGTCCAGTTTAGTTTACTGTTTCCTGATACGTCAGTGTTCACTCTTGCCATCTCCCACTTAAGCACATCCAACTTATTTTGATTCTTTGACATAAGATTCCAGGCTCTTGTGCTATATTGCTCTTTACAGCATTGGACTTTATTTTCACCACCTGACACACCCAGTACTGAGCATCATTTCTGCTTTGTGTCAGCTGCTTAATTCTTTCTGAAGCTATTAGTAATTGCCCTCCACTTTTCCCCCATAGCATACTGGACACTTTCCAACCTGGGAGTGGGGGTGGGGGTCAAGGACTCATCTTCTGGTGTCATATCTTTTTGAATTTTCATACTGTTCATGGGGGTCTTGTGGTATTAAAACTGGAGTGTTTTGCCATTCCCTCCACTAGTGGACCACATTTTGTCAGAACTCTTTATTATGACCCGTTCATCTTGGGTGGCCCTGCACAGCATGTTCACAGTTTCTTTGAGTTGTGCAAGCCATGAGAAGGCTGAGATCTATGAAAGTGAAAGTGAAGTCGCTCAGTCGTATCTGACTCTTTGCAACCCCATGGACTGTAGCCTACCATGCTCCTCCCATGGGATTTTCCAGGCAAGAGCACTGGAGTGGGTTGCCATTTCCTTCTCCAGAGGATCTTCCCAACCCAAGGATCGAACTTGGGTCTCCCACATTGTAGGCAGATGCTTTACCATTTGAGCCACAAGGGAATGAGATCTATGGAGGGGTTTATTAACAATGGTAACTGAAACTCATGTTTACTACAAGTCAGAGTTTCCTATAATCTAGATAACAGACATTTCGGTTGCTGCTTTCAAATATATGAAGTGAAAGATATAGATATCTTGTATGTAGTCAAGAAACATATGTGAAAATTCTAGATGGTAAGATGGTAATTTTTCCAGGTAGGTGAGTTCATTCAAAACAAGATAGGAACAAAATAGAAAGCCCAGAGATAAATCCGCGTACATATGGGCAACCTATCTTTGACAAAGGAGGCAAGAATATACAATGGATTAAAGACAATCTCTTTAACAAGTGGTGCTGGGAAAACTGGTCAACCACTTGTAAAAGAATGAAACTAGAACACTTTCTAACACCATACACAAAAATAAAATCAAAATGGATTAAAGATCTAAATGTAAGACCAGAAATTATAAAACTTCTAGAGGAGAACATAGGCAAAACACTCTCCGACATACATCACAGCAGGATACTCTATGACCCACCTCCCAGAATACTGGAAATAAAAGCAAAAATAAACAAATGGGACCTAATTAAACTTAAAAGCTTCTTCACAACAAAAGAAACTATAAGCAAGGTGAAAAGACAGCCTTCAGAATGGGAGAAAATAATAGCAAATGAAGCAACTGACAAACAACTAATCTCAAAAATATACAAGCAACTCCTACAGCTCAATTCCAGAAAAATAAATGACCCAATCAAACAATGGGCCAAAGAACTAAATAGACATTTCTCTAAAGAAGACATACAGATGGCTAACAAACACATGAAAAGATGTTCAACATCACTCATTATCAGAGAAATGCAAATCAAAACCACTATGAGGTACCATTTCATGCCAGTCAGAATGGCTGCGATCCAAAAGTCTATAAGCAATAAATGCCGGAGAGGGTGTGGAGAAAAGGGAACCCTCTTACACTGTTGGTGGGAATGCAAACTAGTACAGCCACTATGGAGAACAGTGTGAAGATTCCTTAAAAACCTGGAAATAGAACTGCCTTATGACCCAGCAATCCCACTGCTGGGCATACACACCAAGGAAACCAGAATTGAAAGAGACATGTGTACCCCAATGTTCATCGCAGCACTGTTTATAATAGCCAGGACATGGAAGCAATCTAGATGTCCATCAGCAGATGAATGGATAAGAAAGCAGTGGTACATATATACAATGGAGTACTACTCAGCCATTAAAAAGAATACATTTGAATCAGTTCTAATGAGGTGGATGAAACTGGAGCCTCTTATACAGAGTGAAGTAAGCCAGAAAGAAAAACACCAATACAGTATACTAACTCATATATATGGAATTTAGAAAGATGATCATGATAACCCTGCATATGACACAGCAAAAGAGACACTGATGTATAGAACAGTCTTTTGGACTCTGTGGGAGAGGGAGAGGGTGGGATGATTTGGGAGAATGGCATTGAAACATGTATAATATCATATATGAAATGAGTCACCAGTCCAGGTTCAATGCAAGATACTGGATGCTTGGGGCTGGTGCACTGGAACAACCCAGAGGGATGGTATGGGGAGGGAGGAGGAAGGAGGGTTCAGGATGGGGAGCACATGTATACCTGTGATGGATTCATGTTGATATATGGCAAAACCAATACAATATTGTAAAGTTAAAAAATAAAAAGAAACAGTTAAAATGAAATTTTCATAGTTGGAGAATTGTAAATACAGCTATGATTTTATTGCAATATTTCATTAAAGATTTACATTCTTAGAATTTTTAGAAACTAAAAAAAAAATACAAGATAGGGCTTATATAAATTAGAAATGTCTACTTTCGGAATAGTTGCCTCTGAAATAAGTAAAAGTCCAATTAATAGACATTTTCTAACAGATACTGGATAACCATTTTTTGTCCAGGAGTATTATATGGAGTGTTATATGGCCAACACCAAAATAAATTAAATTAA
Organism: Bos mutus; assembly: GCF_027580195.1. NCBI lineage: Eukaryota > Metazoa > Chordata > Mammalia > Artiodactyla > Bovidae > Bos > Bos mutus. The sequence goes on along the minus strand of NC_091628.1, from coordinate 41,136,561 downwards.
AATTTCAACCAACTAACATTTAGGTTCTCATCTAGCTGGAACATGTTTTCTTATTTCCAAAGTACATTTGATTTGATGGAACCATACCATGCAGAGACATCTACTCCATTTCCTTTAGGGAGAAGAAAAGAAGCTCTTTTTGACAAATAAAATAGGCCATTCAAAATTTTGTAGATGCTAAGAAATTTTTATAATCTATGCATGACTTTTTAAATCAGTTACTGGAAATGTGAAAAACTTAGTCAACAAACCAACAGGGTGCCTAAAATAGATACTGTTTCAATAAGTAGAAATAGTTATTATTTTCTCAGGATTGGAAACAATTTTCAATAGCTGATTTGTGCATGTTCCATGACATATCTGTAGTACACATGTATATATGTTCTTATAAACTGTAAAGCAAAATATATCCTATTAAGTATGCAAGAGATTAATTTTATTATATGTGTCATAGAATCAACAGTTAAATTTTTCATTATATTTTAATATAAATAATAGTTTTCACTTTATCGCCTCAAGGGTGAAAGAAATATTGGTTTGTTGTTTATGGCCTGAACTTTAGAAGTTCATGCTTATTGTATCTAAAAATTCACTCCACCTCACTTTAATAAAATTTTGAAACATCTTCTGTTTGTGGCATACTTTATAAATCATTGACAATGTGTATACATTAGAAAGAACAAGTGGTAATCTTATATTGGGGAAACTTTAGCTTTAAACTTAAAAGTATTCCAGTTATATAGTTATTTTGAAAATCATCCTACAAGATACAAAACAGAGCAATGACTGATTTTTATTTCAATTTTTAGATGGCTGAAGCTCATGAAAATTAAACAACTTATTACAAATCCATAGTTAGTGACAGAGTCCTGGCAAATGTTCCAGTTCTCACTTCATAGTGATGTGCTAACAAAGAAGGCAACAAGAAAGAATTGAAAACTTCATAAGCATGGGGATAGTTTGGATTTAAAAGGCATAGTCAGTAGTATAATGCAATTTATATTTGGGAGAATGAAAGAAAATTCAATAGCTCAAGCTTAGCACAATCTAGTAGTGATTAAGCACATACAGAGGATGAATTCTGGATCAGCAATGTCCCTGAATCAGGTGCAACCTAAGAGAACATAATGAAATCTTGAAGTGAAAAATTATTCCTGTTTATGGAAGTGTTTAAGGAAGAATAAAAATGCTTTATATAATATTTAATTATTTAGAATACAATGACCAAACCAAAAAGACAAAGAAAGACCTTTAATATACATGATGAAAGAAAAATAAATTATGCAATCTCTATTTCATATGAATTGCTCTAAAAATGACAAATATTTATTTTTATTTACATTCATTAAATATCATTAAAGAATCATTTTTATTACTCATTTATTGTCAAACAAACCTCAGAGTACTTTTTTGAAACAAGCTTTACTACATCAAAACTTCAAACCAAAGTCTTATACACAGACCTACAAACACTATGTTGAGCTTGAAGTTACTGAATGGGTTTCAAATTGTCATAAAAGAAATGCATCTCAATATGTGTGACAGAGCATAATATTTTTTGCAAAATAACTATCCATACATTGTTGTCTGGATTGTGTTACTGAAATGTTTCCCAGACTTTTTCTAAATTCTTTCCTCTCTAAAACACCTTTTTAAATATTATTTTCCCTGTTTCCTCCATGAAATTTTAATATCACAGATATACTGTATATCTATTTATGTACTGTGGCCTTCCTGAAGGCCACAAATCCCAATAAAAGACAAGCCCCTTCAAAAATAATTTTTCTTTCCCTTGGAGTGACACTGTCCAGGTTGAAAACACATCTGACACAGCAATCAGATTTACAAGTATAGAAATTCTGAAAAAAATACTCTGATGGATTATATAAATGCACCATCACTCTTATGAAATTCACAGTTGCCTGGTTGGTTCTGGTCAAACACTAGGTAGTAAATTCAGCACAATCTGAATAGTCATCAGGTCATAGTTTTACTCTTTGTTATATAATTATCATTTTCCCCAGTTCTAAATTATGAGATATATGAATTTCATCTATAAATACTACTGTTCTTCATTGAAATATATCACTGTTACTATGGGAACATAAGAATTCGTAGAAATGTGCACATATCAAAGTCAAGTTTTCATGTTAAAATAAAAAAAATGTTATTTTACCTCCAAGGGAAAAAATGCACAACTAACGGATCTATTTTTTTCTTAAGCCTATTTTTTGAATGTAAACATACCCTTATTTCTGCATTTGAAAACTATGAAGTTAAGTGCAATTATGTATAACTTCATAATTTCAGTGACAATTAATGTTATTTTGCATTCACTTATGTATTAATAGGGACAATATAAACTATAGGAAAAAACTAAGATAAAGAGTGACACATAATTAACACTTAAAAAAAAAAAACATAGCTAACTAGAGATGCTCAGTATCTTTCTGCTCTCCTCTGTAATCAGCTTCTTGCAATCAAAATCTCATAATTTTTATTCCCAGAAACCAGTGATATATTCAAATCGAATTTCTCTCATGCTGAGCCCTGTACATGTTCCTTTAGTGCACATTTCCTTCTTGGCTCACAGTGGTTCAAGATGTAAAATTTTGGTAAGGAGGGAAGACATGGTGCAGTTGTAAGTGAGATAATACACATGCTGTTCTTAAAAGATTACTACTTCATTAACTAAAGTTTATATAATCATGATTTATATGTCTTCATACCTTGGGTTGAAATCATATATAATGCTTGCTCCTGGTGCTTAATAAGAGAAGAAACATGAACACAGACATCCTTTTATATTCACACCACCAAACACATACAATAATGAGGTGGATGAAACTGGAGCCTATTATACAGAGTGAAGTAAGCCAGAAAGAAAAACACCAATACAGTATACTAATGCATATATATGGAATTTAGAAAGATGGTAACAATAACCCTGTATACGAGACAGCAAAAGAGACACTGATGTATAGAACAGTCTTTTGGACTCTGTGGGAGAGGGAGAGGGTGGGATGATTTGGGAGAATGGCATTGAAATACATATAATATCATATATGAAACGAGTCGCCAGTCCAGGTTCGATGCATGATACTGGATGCTTGGGGCTGGTGCACTGGGATGACTCAGAGGGATGGTATGGGGAGGGAGGAGGGAGGAGGGTTCAGGATGGGGAACACATGTATACCTGTGGCGGATTCATTTCGATATTTGGCAAAACCAATACAATATTGTAAAGTTTAAAAATAAAATAAAATTAAAAAATTAAGAAAGAAAAAAAAAAAAAAAGAAAAAAATAAATACCAAAAAAAAAAAAAAAAAAATCTAAATATTATCAAATTTGCCTATTTCTAGAACTTCGTGAGTAACTTTATCTACCAGTTCTTACTTAATCCTTACGGCATTATAAATTAGAATTATTAGAATTATTGTATCTCCTTTGCATACAAAAAATAAGTCTTAGATAAGTTAGTTTATCTATATGTTGCTAAATGAAGAAACCGATATTCTAGGCAAGATACATATCATTTAAGAGCGTATGCAAACATTCTTAAACAGAAAAATATGGCATTCTAAATATGCCATTAATGTCAGACTTGGTTTAAAAATGCATTTTGGCAATGCATGCAATTCCATCCCCTCATCAAATCCTAGTGAGATGGTAAATACATGCATGATTGTACTTAAAGATGAGCACATAATTGGCATGAAAAACTCACGCAATTTTACCATTAATTTTCCAGAAATTTTAGTGAATTGTTTTAGAATTTGGAGGTGAGTGGAGTCAAATTGGCTGAGAAATAAGAAAGATAGAATAAAATAAGGGCTACAAAAATACATATTCACGAATAAGGACTCTATTTCAGATAAAATCTGTAATATAAAGTATTTGAAACATCCTGAAATAAAATAATCAAAACAATTTAATGGAAACATGAACAAGTCAGAGAAAAATGTAGTCCCAAGAACAATAAAAAATACATGACATATAAATCTTAAAATGCATTGTAAATACTCACTGGTATCAGAAACAGTTTAAAACAATAATTATTATTGTTGAAAGAATGATTTTTCTCCCATTCTATTGGCAAAAATTAAAACTTGATTAGTTGATTCTACCTAAATTAATTTTAGATGTGAGAATTAATTCTATTAATGTCACTGATGGACATGAAAAGCAGTATAGTCAAAGACGTATAACCACATTGCCTGTATTAACCAAAATTTAAGTCAATGTTTCCTGTCGCTCTAGAAACTGTCTATCTAGGGATCTATCCTGTAGACAAACTGTATATGTATTTAAGTATGCTAGTTGCAGCATTGTTTGTAATTTAAAAAAAAAAAGGAAGAAAATATGTGTGGAATGTTATACCAGGGTGACAGTGAATGATGTATATATCCATATACTGACATGAAAGACAATCATAAGAAATTTCGCTTAAAAATAACCTAACTGCATATATCGGATAAGGCAATGGCAACCCACTCCAGTACTTTTGCCTGGAAAATTCCAGGGACGGAGGTGGGCTGCAGTCCATGGGGTGGGGAAGAGTCAGACAAGACTGAGCAATTTCACTTTCACTTTTCACTTTCATGCATTGGAGAAGGAAACGGCAACCCATTCCAGTGTTCCTGCCTGGAGAATCCCAGGGACAGTGGAGCCTGGTATGCTGCCACTTTATGGGGTCGCACAGAATCGGACACAACTGAAGCGACATAGCAGCAGCAGCAGCAGCAACTGCATATATAATTCCACTTATATTTTCTAATTTGTGACACACAAAAAAAGACAAAGACACACAAAAACCTGTGTAGAAAAATGTCCAGGGAATAGACATCAAATTGTTTAGAGCCTTAAGAGGAGAGGAAAGGCTTGATGTTGAGTAAATAAAGCTAAGTAGCTTTTTCTTTTCTTACGTCTGCATTGATAAGTATCTGAATATTATTAGGAATTAGTATAATATAATTACAGTAATAAATGCATATTTGGGGAAATGAAATTAAATAAACAATGTAAGATGATACGGCTTCCCAGGTGGAGCTCATGGTAAAGAATCAGCCTGCCAATGCAGGAGATGCCAGAGATGCAAGTTTAGTCCCTGGATCAGGAAGACCTCCTAGAGAAGGAAATAGCAACCTACACCAGTATTCTTGCCTGGGAAATTCAATGGATAGAGGAGTCTGGTGTGCTACAATCCACGAAGTTGCAAGAGTCAGACATGACTGAACACACACACACCATCTATGTAAGATGATAGATGTATTAACTAGCTTTATTGTGTTAATAATTTCACAATATGTACATCTTTTGAATCATCACTTGTATACCTTAAACTTACACAATGTATTACATGAATTACATCACAATCAGTTCAGTTAAGTTCAGTTGCTCAGTCGTGTCCGACTCTTTGCGACCCCATGAATCGCAGCACATTGGGCCTACCTATCCATCACCAACTCCTGGAGTTCCCTCAGACTCAGGTCCATCAAGTCAGTGATGCCATCCAGCCATCTCATCCTTTGTTGTCCCCTTCTCCTCCTGCCCCCAATCCCTCCCAGCATCAGAGTCTTTTCCAATAAGTCAACTCTTTGCATGAGGTGGCCAAAGTACTGGAGTTTCAGCTTTAGCATCAGTCCTTCCAAAGAAATCCCAGGGCTGCTCTCCTTCAGAATGGACTGGTTGGATCTCCTTGCAGTCCAAGGGACTCTCAAGAGACTTCTCCAACACCACAGTTCAAAAGCATCAATTCTTCGGCTCTCAGCTTTCTTCACAGTCCAACTCTCACATCCATACATGACCACTGGAAAAAACCATAGCCTTGACTAGACGGACCTTTGTTGGAAAACTGGAAAAATAATTTCTACTATATTACATTTTACTAATACAGTATTTTTGCACATTTTCTTTGTGACCATCAAGCTCCATATTTCTTACTAAAACCTGTATGGTTGCACCACATAGGTGAAGATACACTCATTTAAAGAACTGACAGAAATAAGAGTATTTCCTTCATGGCAATTTCAAAAGTAATTCCCTCTTCGTTTAGTACAGATTTAATTTATCTTAGGTGAAGTTGCACTTAGATAAGAATACAGGAGTAAGTTGCCATTCCCTTCTCTAGGGAATCTTCCCAACTCAGGGATTGAACCTGGTCTCCTGAATTGCAGAGAGATTCTTTACCATCTGAGCCACCAGGGAAGACCACTAATTCAGCAATTCCGTTTAATTAGACTCTTGACTACCCTTGAGTCACCAGGGAAGCGCTAATTATATATTCTAATATATAATATATAATTCTAAATATATATATAAAATATAATTCCAAAGTATAATATACAATTCTAAAGTTAACCCTGAAAACTCAATGATTATTGATGTTAATGTCAGTATGTTAAAATTGTAATTGATGACTTAAATACACATAGGATTACTACACTGTTTACTAACAATTAAAGCTGTTACGAGGGTTCCTAATTCTACAGGTTAAAATGACAAAATAAATATGCTCAGATTTGGGGTGTGGATATATGAAGGTGTATTGTATATGTAAGTGTATAGTACAGTGATATAAAGAACACTAAATATTTTCTAATTTTGATAATCAATAGTTTTATACAATGTAAACTATAATTCATATTTTATTTTTAGGTTGGTGCAAAAGTAATTGCAGTTTCAGATTGTGAATTTTAAATCATTATACTTAGGTTCAAACACATCCTTATTAATCAAAATAAGAACCTTTATAATCAGCACAATTTTGCCAATGAGATAAAGTTGGTTTATTTCTGTAGTGTAAAAATTCGTGCTTTGGAATTTGACGAACCTTGGAAAGTATTTTTGCCTCCTGCTGGTTGAGGAAGCATTTTTCCTGTGAATAGTTTTCAAGATGATTGAAGAAGTGTAGTCAGTTAATGAGTGGTCAGGAGATTATGGTGGATGAAGCAAAACTTTGTAGCCCAATTTGTTCAACTTTTGAAGCATTGGTTGTGTCATGTGTTCGGGTGTTGTCATGGAGAAGAACGGGTCCCCTTCTGTTGACCAAAATCAGCTGCAGGTGTTGCAGTATTTGCTGCATCTCATTGATTTGCTGAGCACACTTCTCAGATGTAATGGTTTCACTGTGATTCAGAAAGCAGTAGTAGATCAGACATCACTAAACAGTTACCATGACCGTTTTTTTTTGATGCAAGTTTGGCTTTGGGAAGTTCTTTGGAATTTCTTCTCAGTCCAATCACTGAGCTGGTCATCACTGGCTCTATAAAATCTACTTTACATCTCACATCTGATCAAGAAATGGTTCATTGTTATTGCATGGAAAAAGAGAAGATGACACTACAAAACGTCGGCTTTTTAAATTTTCTGTTAGCTCATGAGTCACCCACTTATCAAGCTTTTTCACCTTTCCAATTTGTTTCATATGCTGAACAACCATAGAAAGGTTGATGCTGAGTTCTTCCGCAACTTATCCTGTAATTGTAAGAGAATCAGCTTTGATATTTGCTCTCCGTTGGTTGTTATGAACTTCCAATGACTGGTCACTGTGCTCCTCATCTTCAGGGTTCTTGTTTTCTTTGCAAAATGTCTTCAACCACCACTGCCCTGTATATTCATTAACAGTTCCTGGGCCAAATGTGCTGTTGATGTTACAAGTTGTCTCTGCTGTTTTGTGACTCATTTTGAAATTGAATATGAAAATTGCTCAGATTTGCTTTTTTGTCTCGCATCATCTCCATTGTCCAAAATAAACAAAAACTGAACAGCAAATAATGTCATTAGCAAAAAATATAAAGCAAGAAATGTACATTAAAATGATGTATAACAACCATATTTATTAATAATGTATTCCAATATCAAATGGTAAATTTCAACAATGCAAACAAAGCTGCAGTTATGTTTCCACCAACCTAAAACAAGTTTCTTACTTTTAAATTTTGTTTCTATAAATTGCCAGATATACATCCAGAAACATTTAAAGAAACTTATTCAGATTAACTCTGAAACAATTTAATGTGAAAGAACTTATCCTTTATTCTCAAAAAACATAAGCAACAAACATGTTTTAAAAATTAAATACCTTCACTAAACATCGGTGCTACATTTTATTGGGGTTTGATATATAATGCTCTAGCCAAGCTAAATATTTGTAAGGACAAATTTAATTCATCTTAAATTAAATGTGAAATTAGAATCCAAAAAATATTGTTTTTAAGTAAGATGGATCCAACTTGTCCTATCTCAGCAACCATTATCTATATTCCTCCATCTCAACATTATTTTACTTTCTATATAAATGGTTATAATATCTTCTTTTCCTTTAATATACTTTAAAGAGAAGTGTCATTCTTACTGCTTCAGAACAGGAAATTTGAATGCTGAGGCTCTGCCAAGATTCATAATAACATCACATTGTTTCTGATGTGCTTACAGTATCAACAGCTTGCCATAAAACAATTTATAACTCAAAGGCTTAAAATCCATTCCCTGTGAAACATACCTGCTGATGACTCACTTGCAAATGATCTAATTTTCAGGGTTATTTGAGTTTCCATATTGAACATTTTATATTAGATCCATCTTTTAATCAGAGCATATACCATGTCATATCTATGAATTGTAACCAATAAGTGTTTGCATACTGATTGTTCAGAACTGAAAATACATTTTCTCATGAAACAGTAGTTTGGTTTCAGGATGTTGGGCACAAAAATCCTATAAAGTGGCTAAAAATAATAACTCAAATTTTCATTCCTAAGAACAGAAGCTTTTGATATAGGAGGCAAGAAGTGAATAAAAAGAGAAAAAGGGCAAAGAGAAATAAAATTTTTTCAATATATGTCCTGATCTTAAAATCTTTTTCACATAGTAGATTGCTTAAGTTTGGGAAAATTACTTAATTTTTCTGGTCTTAGTTTGAAAAACAGGCTTATAATACTATTTTGATTATTTCTATGATAATTAATGCATGATGCATCTTGATATACATCCCTAAAGTTTTTTATGAGTTTTGCTATAAATCTATTTCTTCAAAAATTCAAATTTTAATTAAATAAATTTTGTAGAAATATAAGAAACTTTCTGATTGTGTGGATTCAACATTTTGAATATACTTCACTGTAGTTCAGCTGGTAAAGAATCCGCCTGCAATGTGGGAGACCTGGGTTCGATTCCTGGGTTGGTAAGATCCCCTGGAGAAGGGAAAGTCTACCCACTCCAGTATTCTGGCCTGGAAAATTCCATGGACTATACAGTTCGTGGAGTCGCAAAGAGTCTGACGTGACTGAGTGACTTTCACTTTCACTTTCAGGAAGCATGATGGATTATTTTCCAGAGATATGCTATGTATCAAAAAGATAAAAAATATCCCTGTCTTCATAGAAGCTTGTTATTTCAGGTATAATCAATCCCTGGATTTATTATTTACTATTTATTTAATTTGTCACTACCAAAGGGTGAGAGGTGGGGAGGATGATGAAAGAGAACAAATTTAAAATTTTAAAATTCAAATACAATTTGTTAGTTGTCCAAGTATTTTTAGATTTCATATATAAGACCTATCACTAATGGTAGTGTGGTTTTTATTCCACCTCCAAGTATGATACTAACCTCAAAAAAAAAAAAAAAAACTCTATAAAGTTGAAATGTACTTGAGAGTCATTTGGTAGCATTTGAAAAAGAATCAACGTATAGGAGAATATACTTCATAAAAAATACATCTCATAAGACTGATGCTTGCTTATCTTGGCTAAAAGCACTTTGGACAGTGGATTCATTTTATTTGTTTTTTCAACGTGGTTAATGCACAGAAAACCAAGTTTTTTGTTGATGCTTATGGTTGCCTTTTTCTCCCACATCGCACCTCTGACTAATGGCTAGGCACAGAAAGATAGAAAAAATTGTTAGTAAGAATGATATTTGAAGCTCTTGAAGGAGATCAAATCCTTTTAGCAAGGTAAATGGCCTATGACAATATTTGTAGATAGTTGTTATTTTGACTACAGCACGCATCAGGCAATTGAGGATGGTATAAGAAGTACATCCCAAGGTTGTTTTATGATACACAATGCTCCATTAAAATTAGTCCTTTATGAAACTAAAACCATGTGACTTTGTAAGATTTTATTTTCATTCTAAAGTGAATACATTTCAAGCACAATGTTTTTTCCAATTATCAGTGCAATGCATCTTTCTATTTAGTCACCTTTTTGCATTCAATCATCTTTTATGCTTATTCTGGAAGTTGGAGCTTACCATATTCAAAGTTTATTATGCTAACAAATTATCATTAACACAAAGATTTTTTAGCAGGATGAGAGTCATTTTAAGTTTTATTTATAATCAATAAGATGAGCAGAGAAACTGAATCACCAGTAAGCTTTTTTAGTTCTACAACAGTAAATACTCACAGTGAATATATAAACACAATCAGGTTTGGACCATAAAAAAAGGAAATGTTTCCTTGTTGGTTTTTTAAAGGTGACTTTCCTTTTAAGATTCTTATTATCACTGCTAAAATTTTACACACCTTAGAGATTCAATAAATGTTCCTTTTTGATGAAGATAGGCTTGCTGTAAAGAATGTCAAAAAGATTAAAACTCAAACTCTCTTCTAACCAAGAAAACTTGCAGCAGAAATCTTTATGTTGATACATCTACCTCAAAAAGAAATGTATTCCCTAGATTTTATTGAAAGATTTGGAGCTCAGTTTGTCATATCTTATTAATTTTTATGCACTATATATTTGTAAACTGAAATAATGGAATTGATCATGTAGAATTTATACTTGCTTATGTTCTTTCATAAAAATAAATTAAATATTAAGATTTCAAGGTTTGCAATATGGTTTTGCAATGTTTACAACTTTTAACAAAAATGAATAAATTACCTATTTCTTTGGGTTTACCTGGTGGCTCAGACAGTAAAGAGTCTGCCTGCAGTGAGGGATATCCAGGTTCGATTGTTGGGTCGGGAAGATCACCTGGAAAGGGAAATGGCAACACACTCCAGTATACTTGCCTGGAAAATCCCATGGAAGGAGGAGCCTGTCAGGTTACAGTCCATGGGGTCGTACGCAAAGTGGCTGAGCGACTTCACTTTCATTTTGTCTGGATTAATTTGTGGATGTGTACATATGTCATGGCTATACATATATATATATTACACATACATATTCAAGAAAACACATATTATACATATGTGGTGCTGTGTTATGCTAATTTGCTTCAGTTGTGTCCAGCTCTTTGCAACCCTATGGACTGTAGCCCAACAGGCTCCTCTGTTCATGGAATTGTTCAGGTAGGACCACAGGAGTGGGTTGCTGTGCCTTCCTCCAGTTGATCTTCTTGACCCAGGAATTGAACCCATGTCTCTTATATCTCCTGCAGTGGCAGGGGGTTTCTTTAATACTAGCACTTCCTGAGAACCCACATAATTTCTTGAGAAATTAATATCCAGTGCCTCTGCTCTTATTCCCTTAGGTCCTTCAGAGAAGTCTGGCTTTGGTCACCAACACAATTGTGAAATTGCTTTTACCAGACATACCAGTGACCAAGAGCTGAATTGAAGGTGATCTAATCAGATTTCATTCTATTTTACTTTCTGAAGCATTTTAGTCTTTTGACTAAATTCTTTGGAATCAGAGAGTCTCTGTGCAAAAACCATTTGTATTATTACTTGTGCATACATTTTTGTTCTTTTAATTTACTTTGGATTCTCATTCTCCTTATACGGGACTAGTGCCCTACTCCTTGGTTGACTAAAGTAATTACACATGATAATACACAAAAAGAATATTTAATAGTATCTGATACACATCAAGCACTCAAGAAATGTTAACTACCCTTCCTTTCTAAAGTGATGTTTATATTTAACTCCTTTCACTCTATTTTTCTTTTCACCCAATCATGCTAAGTCACTTCAGTTGTGCCTGACTCTTTGTGACCTAATGGACTATAGCCCCTCAGATTCCTCTGTCCATGGGATTCCCCAGGCAAGAATACTGAAGTGGGCTGCCATGCCCTCCTCCAAGAGATCTTCCTGACCCAGGAACTCAACTAAAATTTCTTGTCTCCTGCATTGGCAGGGTTCTTTACTACTACCACTACCTGGGAAGCCATTTCACCCAATATTTGTATTGCACTTGAATTGTGTAATTCAACTGTATAGTCAAAGCTATTTCCCGTAGTCATGTATAGATGTGAGAGTTGGACCATAAAGATGGCTAAGTGCCAAATAATTTATGCTTTGAACTGTGGTGTTGGAGAAGGCTCTTGAGAGTCCCTTGGACAGCAAGGAGATCAAACCAGTCAATTGTAAAGGAAACAACCCTGAATATTCATGGGAAGGACTCATACTGATGCTGAAGCTCCAATACTTCAGCCACCTGATGCAAAGAGCCGACTCATTGGAAAAGACACTGATGCTGGGAAAGACTGAAGGCAGCAGAAGGGACTGATGCAGGATGAGATGGTTGGATGGCATCACTGACTCAATGGACATGAATTTGAGCAAGCTCTTTGAGCTGGTAAAGGACAGGGAAGCCTGGCATGCTGCAGTCCATGGGGCTGCAAAGAGTTGGACACGACTGAGTGACTTAGTAACAATTCAACTGTAGATACACATTAGCCAAAGACCATCAGAAACACAGTTGTTAGCAAAACTAGATTCTCTACTTCCTGGAACAAAGGAGATATTTAATATAACTATTTCATAGCATAGAAAGGGTACTAGATGTACTAGAAAGGTTTGTGCTCGAGTTAGTTGTAGGAGAGTCTTGAAAGGAATGGTTCAGAGGTCAGTGGACTTAAATTGTAGTTCTAAACAAAGAAAACACAAAGGAGAACAAACAGAAGCTATTCATTCAAAGTTGTTTATAACAAAGGAGTTGGGCAGAATCACTTGAAGTTTATTGGTTCATTGGCAGGCACCCAGTGAGAAAGCATTCATTCTTTTCTTTATAGAGAGAAATAAAGGAAAGTCTTCAATTTTCCTCTGATAGGAGGCTGTTTGCATGAGGAAACTGGGGGCAATGTGACTAGAAGTTGGGCATTTATGTAAGTGGTTTGGGGACCACTTTTGGTTTTCTCTGGTCCTCAGAAGCAGGGAAGAAAACTGGGGAAGCTGACAGTCATTGTTTTGGACTGACTGCTGCAGAGGTGGGTTTGGCTCACTGGTTAGGCTGTTGCAGAATTTGTGAATCAGAGCTCTGTTGTCATTTATGGCTGATAAGTGTCTGTTTTTATATTCAGTCCCTAAGAACCCATGAATTTGTGCTGAGTAAATCTTAGGTCAAGTTCTCTATGATCATCTTGGACCCTATGCCTCTGGAAGGACTGCTTTAAGAAAAAAATTGAGTTAGATATTTTGCAATGAACATGGTGACTTTGATTTTATTCAGTTTACTATTTTGAGAACCATGGTATAGTGTACAAGCTGTGGTTTATTTTTCAATTCTCAGTTCTCTTTTAACAATTTAGCAGCCAGCAGGTCAGGGTTTCACTTATCAAAAACCACAATTAAGATATATGCATCTGGATATTACAAAAGCATCTCAAAACAAATAGAAAAGCTGTCCACTCATTCCTGGAAAATATTTTTACTTATATTTAAGTACAGAGTACTCACCATTCCCCTTATTCCTTGAGTTTTATTTGTACTGATATAGTCAAGATTTTAGCTATCTCTTGAATGAACAATTGTAATACACCCCTAAGTGGTGTATGTAATTTCCCAACTCTAATCTATATACCTTCAAGCTACTAAAGTTTTATTTCTAAAGCATAGAATTTGCTTTAGAACATAAAGTTAATTCTGTATTTAATATACAACAAATCCAAAACATAATAAACTTCATATCCTTATTCAGCTCCCTTTTTCATAGACTTTACCTTTCCCTGCTTTATATATGTCCCTAAACTTCCAGATGTTCAAGCTGGTTTTAGAAAAGGCAGGAGAACCAGTGATCAATTTGCCAACATTCACTGGATCATGGAAAAAGCAAGATAATTCCAGAAAAACATCTATTTCTGCTTTATTGACTATGCCAAAGCCTTTGACTGTGTGGATCACAATAAACTGTGGAAAATTCTGAAAGAGATGGGAATACAAGACCAACTGACCTGACTCTTGAGAAACCTATATGCAGGTCAGGAAGCAACAGTTAGAACTGGATATGGAACAGCAGACTGGTTCCAAATAGGAAAAGGAATACGTCAAGGCTGTATACTGTCACCCTGTTTATTTAGCTTATATGCAGAGTACATCATGAGAAACGCTGGACTGGAAGAAACACAAGCTGGAATCAAGATTGCCAGGAGAAATATCAATAACCTCAGATATGCAGATGACACCACCCTTATGGCAGAAAGTGAAGAGGAACTAAAAAGCCTCTTGATGAAAGTGAAAGTGGAGAGTGAAAAAGTTGACTTAAAGCTTGACATTCAGAAGAGGAAGATCATGGCATCTGGTCCCATCACTTCATGGGAAATAGATGGGGAAACAGTGGAAAAAGTGTCGACTTTATTTTTTGGGGCTCGAAAATCACTGTAGATGTTGACTGCAGCCATGAATTTAGAAGACACTTACTCTTTGGAAGGAAAGTTATGACCAACCTAGATAGCATATTCAAAAGCAGAGACATTACTTTGCCAACAAAGGTCTGTCTAGTCAAGGCTATGGTTTTTCCAGTGGTCATGTATGGATGTGAGAGTTGGACTGTGAAGAAAGCTGAGCACCAAAGAATTGATGCTTTTGAACTGTGGTGTTGAAGAAGACTCTTGAGAGTCCCTTGGACTGCAAGGAGATCCAGCCAGTCCATTCTGAAGGAGATCAGCCCTGGGATTTCTTTGGAAGGAATGATGCTGAAACTGAAACTCCAGTACTTCGGCCACCTCATGCGAAGAGTTGACTCATTGGAAAGAACTCTGATGCTGGGAGGGATTGGGGGCAGGAGAAGGGGACGACAGAGGATGAGATGGCTGGATGGCATCACTGACTCGTTGGACGGGAGTCTGAGTGAACTCCGGGAGTTGGTGATGGACAGGGAGACCTGACGTGCTGCGATTCATGGGGTGGCAAAGAGTCAGACATGACTGAGCGACTGAACTGAACTGAAAGACTTGAAAAACTGACTCATTGGAAGAGACCCTAATGCTGGGAAAGATTGAAGGCAGGAGGAGAAGGGGATGACAGAGGATGAGATGGTTGATGGCATCACTGACATGAGTTTGAGCAAGCTCCAGGAGTTGGTGATGGACAGGGAAACCTGGCACGCTGCAGTGGATGAGGTCACAAATAATTGGATACGACTGAATGACTGAACTGAACTGAAGGATGTGAATATTTCATGAGTCTGACAAATGCTTTCACAACATTGTTCATTTATTGCTTTTCCTCTTTTTTCTTGCCTGTAATTCCATGTTCATCTAAAACTTCAACATCCAGATTAATATAATCTCTTCACTAGCCTTCTCAGACAAATGTTCCTGCTTTTCCCCCTGTCTCCATTGCCCTATATCTTAGACTCCCCATAGTATTCCAATTCACATTGTAATAACCTGGGGTCACACTGTATTAGGTGCCCCCTCATTATCTTATCATCTCCATTGTACACATGAGGAGACAGCAAGTTAAGAATTTGTGTGCTATCTTGAACATTTAGTTTTCCATATGTAAAATTTCTTATTTTATTGCCTTCAAAGCCTAAAATACTTACTAGTGAATCCACCTTTCTCCTCCTGTGTCAAAATAGAAGCTTAAGAATGTTTGTTTTTCACCATTGTACCCACTCCAAGGCAGGAGTTAGATATAATTCATTTTTAAATTCCCTGTATAAATCATCGTCTCTCTTAAACATAATATAGGGCAGAAATTGAATGCATGTGACTAAATTTCTAATGCCGTTTCAGAAATATCTCAGAAATTAAAAATTTATCTCAAGTATTTTACTATGTAGGTTAAAATTTTCTTATCATCATATATATTTGTAATTGAAAAGGTAAATTTCATAAAATATTAACCTGAATTTTAATTTTTGACAAATTTAAATAGTTAATCTACTTGTTGAATCACCTACTTGTTTCTTCACCTTTCTTCTTTAGTAAAAAACATTGTGAAAGTTTCAGAACTACATACTATTTACATACCATACCACTTATATATTAAACACTATTTAAATATACATTGTTTAAAACTATCTGCATACATGCCAAATGTATACTTCTTTGTTGATAATGCATTACGGAGACATGATGCACTATTTGTTAGTTATTGTTTTAACCACCTTCAAAATATAAGTCAAGCATATCTAAGGGAAAATATATTTTTGGACAAATAGATATTGAAATTGCATAGCTGAAAAGAAGAAATATAGAATTTTGTAGTTATCTCCTTAAGTCACAATTCCTTTGTTAACATACTATCAAGCAAAAAGTAAACCTAGGCTTATCAGGAGAGGCTTTTTTGAAAGGGTTATCAAAGAATGGGAAAGAAAAGACTGCAACAGGGGAGATGGAGTATTAACATAGGTAGAATGCTCTTAATCTTCTCTCTTTTTCATAATCACAGAGCTCAGGTAAAATTCAACACTGCTAGTATTCTGTTACATCACAATTTATATCATATTATCTATTTATCCAAAGCTTCCCTGAATGTGGAAAATTCTTTGAAGAGGCCAGAGTCTGTACAAACCTAGCCTTCCCACACACTCATAGCCCAAGCTGGATGTTATCATTCACCTGGGAAGGTGACTTCAGAGAAATAATGTGAAATAATGTTTCATGATGAAGATTCATCAGTACACCTAAGGCTATTCCATTGGTCTCTTTCATGTCTGTTTTCCAATATCCTGCTTACTTATTGCAAAAAGCAAAAATTCAGCAGTCACAGTATTCTCAGATACCCTTTAGTAAGTTTATTTTAAAAATAATTGTTTCTTTAGAAATAGTATATGTCCATCCCATATAGAAAATTAGGGAAATACATCAAAATAAAAGAAATGAAAATTAATTGCAATCATATTACCAATTAATAAATACTGTTAACATATGTGTGCATCACATACATATTTCTGTACTTGAGATTATGCTATTAAAATTTTTACATTCTAGTTTTTTATATCTTACATTTTATCATATATCTGACAAAATTATTATAAAATAATTTAAAATTTTGTATAGAAGTCTATTCTAATATAATAGCCCCATATTGTCATATCATGTTTAATGAAATATTATTGATTTTTCATTTCCTATTTTCCTAATAAGGTTAATGATGCTTAATAAAAATAATAGCTCATTAATATTTATCTGAATCTGATTACTTCTTAAAGTTATATTCATGTAATTATAACTATTGGCATGAAGAATATGAACATTTTAAAATATTTATATCTGAGTTGCCTTCTAGAATTAAGTGCTAAATATATTACTTTACTACATTTTGTAATAGATATATGTATTCAAACTTTCTCAATTTAAAAAAATGTAATAGTTAAGTAATATTTCATTATCTAATATATATTTATTGATAATGTTGAACAGAATATTATCTCATTTAATTTGCAATTTACAAATAATGCTGAGCATTTTTTTTCCTTTTTGAATTAATCAGCCTCTTTTCTACAAGAATCCTTCTTTTGTAGTTGTGTTCTTTGTATTTATATGTATTCATAGCACATAACTTACACACAAAACGTTTTTGTTCTAGACTGTGAGTTTATTAAGCATAAGGGCCAGCTTTTTGCTTTGTTTGGTTGTTTTTTTTATATAGTGCATGTGATGAATGTTTCTGGAGAGAAGCATCTAGCAAACACAAAAGCACATGTTACAAACCTGTGACACAGATGAGCTAATGTGGAAATTAGTTACTCAAGATCAGCAGAGATCATAAAAGAAATGACAAATTCAGACAGGATATTGGAAACAGAGAGGAGAGACAAAAATCAAGTCATCCTTGATTTGTTTAAAGGTGATTGTGTAGTTGGCTGTCAGCAACCAACAGAAAAATTGGAACAAAAGGCTAGCAAGTAACATGGAAACATCATTCTAATTTGCACCTTATTCAAAGATTTTTTCAAGCTCTCTCCACTACATTTTGAAGTAGCTAGTATGAGTCCACTGACAATCTACCAACTGTATTTAAAGGGCTTTTTATTTGTAAATGTGGAGAGCTTCAGACACAGAATGCACAGATATTTGGACTGTTTTAATATCTGACTTAGATAGTTTTACTAAGATTAGATTAGGTGTGGAAAACCTGATAGATAATAAAGCTGATTAAATGACAAATGTATGATCAGAGATAATTCTTTATAAAACATTGAATGTTCAAAGGTGTTCCAGATAATTGGTCAATGCAGAGTGATGCTCTGAATATCCAAAACAATGTGTTGCACTTTGGGCTCTCATTGTCTATAACTGATCAAAATATTCAGGTAAGGCTTGGGGTGCATGCCAGTTGGCACCATATATTTCCATTTTGAGCTACATTTTGCAAGGAAATGCTAGATACCAGTTGGATATAATTTTTCCATAATGAAAATAGCAAAACATCTTCCCAGTTACCCCATAACAAACAATATTCATACAAAAAAGAAACTATTTAATAAAAAGTGTAGTTGCTTTTACACACTTTTATAGCAGCTTAATCATATTTTGGCATAATCAGCCCTGAAATAAATCTTATATACGTTTCAATAGAAAGTATTAAAGCTGAATAAAAAATTGCACAGATCTAGTTTTCTCATGCATAAGTTTTTTAAAATGATGCTCAAAATTATACAGAACTATGCTGCTGAAGCATTTCTTTAATGAATTGGAGTGAATGATAGTACATTTTATAAACAAACAGGCGCATAGAAACAGTAAAGTGAAGAGGAGGATTCAGAGAATTGCATTGTGCTAATCCTGAGAAACTAATTCTTTTGATGTAGTACAAGAACAGTCTATATTCCATTGACTTCAAATAAGAATATATACTGCAGAAGCCATTCAGAAATTGCTGTTCCATCAGGGTACATTCAGTGAATCAGTGTAGCATTTGTTCACTCTTTTGGCAATGTGGGCTGTACAGGTGCTGTCAGAGTTCCAAAATTCTACCAATTCATCTAAAAGAGAAAGCGATTTCATTTTTTTTAATAAATATTTTTATACAGCTTAATAAGTATTAATTTTGTTAGATAGAATGTGCTTTTATTTAGTGTTTTCCTTTGAAGAAATTTATAGTGTCTGATTTTAAATATATTATGATTATATTTTTGTGGGACACCATGATGATTTGGGAGTATAATTTTAGTAGGTTAATATTTTATTTATTTTATAATTATGATTCCTCAAAGTAATGCCAAATATGAAATTTTATGTTTAGTACAAGTAATATTGATGGTCTATCTAAGATGCACGCTGCTGCTGCTGCTGCTAAGTCGCTTCAGTCATGTCAGACTCTGTGCGACCCCATAGACGGCAACCCACCAGGCTCCGCCGTCCCTGGGATTCTCCAGGCAAGAACACTGGAGTGGGTTGCCATTTCCTTCTACTCTAACATAATAAAAAATGTGCAAATCTTGTTGGTTGTAGCAGAAAGTCATGTTTCCAATTCAATTGGCACTTTTTATTAAATTGCTTAGTACAAAAAACATGTTTTATTTGAAGAGGCCTTTATATACAAAATATATAAAAAGTATCAAGTAAAGTCAAGTGCCAGACTCAGTCTCAAATGAGATTTATGCTTTCATAATTTCTTTTGCAAATAGCTTTCAGAGTTTCATTAGAAGCTAGGCTGAAAGCATTCTGTTTCAGTGTAGAATATTTTAATAATTTGGATGGGGGAAATTTTGCAAACATGCTTGTTTTAGATCAAAAATTTTTCACTAGGGTGGTATTATGAAATAGGGTCTATTTTTCTAAGGTGATTTTATTCGTGTAGTGTGCAGTACGTGTGACCTTGAAATAGTTACAAAGCCTAACAATATATGAGTATGCTGCTGCTAAGTCGCTTCAGTCGTGTCTGACTCTGTGCGACCCCATGGACTGCAGCCTACCAGGCTCCTCCATCCATGGGATTTTCCAGGCAACAGTACTGGAGTGGGGTGCCATTGCCTTCTCCCATATATGAGTATATTCACCTTTAAATTGAGGGCAATAATAGAAACTTTTTCATAGAAAGTGTGTAATTTTGAAAAGCTTTGTAAAGTGTTACTCTTATACAAACATAAAGTGAACATCTGACAGAGTTGATATTTAACCTACTATTTAATAATGGAAGTGGTAACACGTTATGAACAGCTAGAGAGAATTTAAGTGTATATGTAGAAATAGAAATAAAGATAGATATGAAATTGATAGATTGCTGAATAAAACACAAAACTGGTTAGCATCCAACAAATCCATAAATCACAATATTTCAGGTTATCTCTTTTATTGTATAGAAATTATTTACATCTCTATCAGGCAAAATTCTGTAAGTTTACCACTGCCCCTAGAGCGTTGGTATGTGTGTGAATGTGTATGTGTGTGCTTGTGTATGTGTGTGCTCAGTTGTGTCCAACTTTTTCCCACCCTGTGGACTGTAGCCTGCCAGGGTCCTCTGTCCAAAGAATTTTCCAGGCAAGAAATACTGAAGTGGAATGCCACTTCCTACTGCAGGGGATCTTCCTACT
This sequence comes from Bos mutus, assembly GCF_027580195.1. Classification (NCBI taxonomy): domain Eukaryota; kingdom Metazoa; phylum Chordata; class Mammalia; order Artiodactyla; family Bovidae; genus Bos; species Bos mutus. The sequence continues at coordinate 41,115,900 of NC_091628.1, read as the reverse complement.
AAACCAGGGATTGAACCTGCGTCTCTTGCATTTTCCTGCATTGGCAAGCAGATTCTGTACCACTATACCAACCTGGGAAGCCGAGAGGGTTGGTAATCACTAGTAAATACGCCCAGAGTGGCATGAAGAATAATTACCAGTTATTTACTTATCTTTTTACTTATATTCAAGTTGGGAATATTTTTGATCTCACAATTTTCCCCTGTTGTGATCACAATTGCCAAGAATTATTCTGATTACACACAAAAAAAACTGACCTTATTAGATTTATAGTGATCATTTACACAGATAAAACAAGAGTGTTACTTAATTCAATAAGCTATCTTCAGACTTGAAAAGTTTTGCAGCTAATAATGTCAGTAATTAACCTATGTGTATAAAGCTTAAAAAGAAATCCTAGATTGACTCTCCAAATTATGTAACTACTTCTTTATTGGTGAAAGTAAGATTCAAGATTCTTTTCATCAGATTTCAACTGTTATACCTATACATTTGGCTAAATTTCCTTAGTTGAGATTCCCTAAGATGTATTAAAATCCTTAGATTACCAGATAATGCATTTCTTACTAAGAAATTTACCTGTGAATTTTAAAAGTGTGGCATTTACTTGGAAATCCAGGTAGCAAGTCAGATTTCTTGGAAGAATAGTACAGAATTTGTCTCCAAATATTAAGTAAACCCCTATTCCTAAATACATGCTTGTCATATCTGACTAGATAAAATTTGTCTCAAATGTAACAGTCCAAATACAGCTTTGGTTGCACTGATTTGTCCAATTTTATCCTGGTAAGACAGAGGATAGATCTGTATAGCACTCATTTTTATAAAAAGACTCAGCCAAAAAATATTTGCTTTTGATTTTTGAAGAGACAAAGAGAATCAGATATTACTTTAAAATGGTTCATTTTGGTGTACAAAAGCAAAACTTCTTAAATAGTGGGTTAGAGATAATTTTAAAAGTAAGATAAAGTGCTTTGTCATCAGTTGAGTTCAGTTCAGTCGCTCAGTCGTGTCCGACTCTTTGTGAACCCATGAATTGCTGCACACCAGGCCTGCTTTGTCATATACCCATATAAAATAGACTACTAAAAACAGTGCTAACAGTATTTCAAGACTCCCGTGTGAAACAATTAAACCCGACAAATTTTTTTCAAATTATATTTTAGAATTTGAATGATTGGCAGCTTAGGACATTGACCCCTGAGCAAGGAATGACAGAAAATGATGAGCCCTGTGGCTCTTTTAGCTTATGCCTGACACAAGTGAGTTTCCAGGATATGGAGAGATGGGACTACAGAAGCAGAAACCATAGTGATATGATTGATGGTTTCGAGGAGCCCCTGAGCCAAGGAATGGGTATAGTCTTTAGAAATCAGAAAATGCAAGTTAACAGTGTTTTCCCTAGAGACCTTGGTAGGCACACTGCCCTGCTGAAATCTTTACTTCAGTTAAGTGAGATTCAACTTGAATTTCTGACTCGCAATATTATATAAATTTGGGGTGTTTTCAAGCCAAGTTTGTGATGATTTGTTACAATAGTAATTGAAACTAATATGTCTCTTAATTTGGTTCAGTGCACACAGGCAAAGTCATGTCTGACTCTTTGTGACCCCGTGGACTGTAGCCCTCCAGGCTCCTCTGTCCATGGAATTCTCCAGGCAAGAATACTGGAGTGGGTTGTCATTTCTATAAGGGCAAATAATATTCCTTCTCCACTCATAATCTTTTATAACTTGCTATACTTCCTTAAGTTTTATCTTTCATTATACTTTTACATATTCTGAGACAACCTATATCTATAGTTTAGAACAAAACTATTTACTTTGCCCTTGAAAAAATTAAAATTCTTCCTGTTGTCTTGCATGCCTCTTCTGTTTCTTTGTTGCAGTTGCTCTGAGTAAAATCTAAACTGTGTGTGTGCTTAGTCACTCAGTCATTTCCAACTCTTTGTGATCCCATGCACCGTGGCAACCCATGCTCCTCTGTCCATGGGAATTCTCCAGGCAAGAATACTGGAGTGTGTTGCCATGCCCTCCTCCAGGGGATCTTCCCAACCCAGGGATCAAATTCAGGTCTCCCACATTGCAGGTGGATACTTTAGTGTCTGAGCCATCACAAAAGCCTATAATCTAAACTACCCATACGAATTTTTAATCAGAGTAGCTTACTCCTAAATGACAGATAAAGCTATGAGGTAGAAAGCTCCAAACTGCCACAATCAAATGTTTTAGCTGGTTAGAAAAACTTAAAAATACATTAACACAAATATTTATAGACACATCTCCTTTATACTTTTTTTAAAGGGGTAACTGACTCAATTTAATAATAAATTATTATTATATAATGAATTAACTCAATTTAGTAATCCAAAGATTTAAGTTACCTAAATATCTTGGAAATCAGATCAGATCAGTTGCTCAGTCGTGTCCGACTCTTTGCTACCCCATGAATCGCAGCACGCCAGGCCTCCCTGTCCATCACCAACTCCCGGTGTTCACTGAGACTCACGTCCATCAAGTCAGCAATGCCATCCAGCCATCTCATCGTCTGTCATCCCCTTCTCCTCCTGCCCCCAATCCCTCCCAGCATCAGAGTCTTTTCCAATGAGTCATCTCTTCGCATAAGGTCGCCAAAGTACTGGAGTTTCAGCTTTAGCATCATTCCTTCCAAAGAAATCCCAGGGCTTATCTCCTTCAGAATGGACTGGTTGGATCTCCTTGCAGTCCAAGGGACTCTCAAGAGTCTTCTCCAACATCACAGTTCAAAAGCATCAATTCTTGGGCGCTCAGCCTTCTTCACAATCCAACTCTCACATCCATACATGACCACAGGAAAAACCATAGCCTTGACTAGACGAACTATCTTGGAAATAGTTTAAGATGAAAAAGAAAAAAAAATAGTGATGTAAAAACTTCTTCTGTCATTATTATGTTATTATAATTCATGTTAGCTTACTTGATCATATAACAAGTATAAGCAATAATTCAGTTTAACTAGTCTCTTGACTGAGCCACCAGGGAAGCCCCATTTAAAATATACGTAACACAAATGTATTAAAGATAAGTGAATAAATACAGTGTACATGTGCACTATCCTCAAAAAAACCACACATAGCTGTTTAATATTTTTCAAAACACACAAAATTATTATACCAGTCTAAAGATTTGTCTAAACTATGAATGTAGACTTTGAAAATATTTTTTAATCCAGAAATTTATCTAAGGATTGTTTTTCCTTAAAGTTCTATATGTTTAAAGTATTAAGATTCACATTTTTTAATTCTCAGAGAATTGGAGAATATTTTATTTACTTAAGCACTTGTTAATACCTGTAAGTCATTAAAAAGAGATCTCCTTTTATGCAAGAGATTTTAGAGTAGGAAATAATCTCATTCTTACATAAAAGGGAAAAACTTTTCTCAAGTACGAACACACAAACTCACAGACACATAGGGAGTTTATATTTTTGGTTCTACAAAATCATCCACAAGTCAAAAGAAAATATAGAAACACAATGACTGATCATTCCAAATCTCAAGGCCTGTTTTCTTTCCTAGCACACAGAAAAACTATTATTGATTGGACCTCATAAATAAACAAACAGAAAAGACTAACAAACTAGATTATCTGTCATCTCTCACTCTACAGAGAGTTGTTCTTAATCATTTGTTTACAGAGATCACCAACGTTCATATCATTAAACTAAACACTGCTAAACTAAATTCCTACCATAGATGAGAAGTAAGTTATCAGCCATGTGAATCAAAGAAACAATAAAGTCAGTATCCTGTAATAAATAATAATAGAAGCAAGCAAGCAAACAAACAAACAAAAAGAGCAAGAACTCCAAAAGCAGGGGAGGGAGGGGACAAAGTTCAAGTACTATCACTTTTTGACATTTACTCCAAGTGTCTGTGAACCAAGAAAGATAGGAAGGGGGTAAGAAAGGGAGGGAGGGAGGAGAGAGAGGCGGGAGGGAGAGAGGGAAGGAAGAAAGGAAGGAAGAAAATAAAACCAGCCTGGGTTAAACAATCCATAAGGCACCTGCTGAGAAAAAATTCTCCACGCCTATCTCAAAGTTCTCTAAACAGAGGCAACAGCTTCCTGTCTAGATTAATACTTCAGGATGTTTGTAGAGCCTGTGACATTAGAAGCTACAGTGTGTTCCTCACTCCAGGCCAGGTAACAGATTTGTTTACTGTAGAGGAGAAGGAAGGTACCTCCTTCAGGGTCTGAGTTTGGATAAGTTTACTAGGAGCTACTTGAAAAGTAGCTCCTTTCTTAGCTGTGTTACAAATACGCTGAGTGTGCAAAATTCACCTAAGCTCATCTCTGTGTCATCCCACATGAGGGTGCAAGGGAAGTTTTGAAAACCAGAAATTGTACTGCCTGCTGTGCTGTAATAAAGCCTTTTGCTTTGTCCCAGGAGTTTCATATCTTCTGCAAACATCAGTGAAAACTGTTTGGCTAACTTTTTAACTTGTAGGCTAAAATCTTAGACCCTGAACCTTTCTTGACAGGTGCATTTCTTTAACCATGCAGTTTCCTTGAATATTTTAGGGATGTCTACTTGGGCATTTTCCCAGATTATTTCCAAAACTGTTAAAGCATAAGTTCCAAAAGTTTAAAAATATGACTCTCCTAAAAATATAAAATAAAAATGCATCCAAGATTTTCTTTGAATCATTAACTAATAAGGTCACAGGCAAATTATTATGACTCTTTTAAAGAGCATTGGAGAAGCTAGGTTATTTATAGAAAATAAGAACATTGAGTTGGATACAAAAGTTGTTAATGTTCAATTGGAATAGAAACCATAACTTCTGGCCTTTTACCAGAACAAAATAGTCAAGACAACCCTGCTGCTAAAAAGTTGTAAAATACTCTAATGAAAAAGTTGTAAAGAGTTCAATTTCACCTAGTAATCTATTGTTTATTTCCAGGTTTCAGATCATATTTTGTACTTACAGTTTGAAAGATTAGAAGGTTAATATATTTAAATCTTTTAGAACAGATCTAAAAAATCTTTAGATCTTTAAGAATCAAAAATCTTAAGAATCTTTGTTCTTAAGCAGAAAATTAGATGCTCTCTCTCTCTCTCTCTCTCTCTCTCTATATATATATATATATATGTTAGCTATTATTCATTTATTTATTTCATTTACAAAACCAAGTATGAAACTGTTTTTTGTTCTTCTAGATAGGAAATACAGCTGAATCTTAGTTTATCAATGATAAATTATCATAGATAATTAATGAGGCTACTTCCCTTCCACCCAAACAGCCATAACACAATGGTATCAAAATCTTAGGCCACTTACCTTAATCTATTCTCCCTTTTTATTTTACCATGCTCACTCCATGTGATAGGAACACTGTCAGAATTCTGTTACAGTAGAATTAGTAATGAATTCTCCCTCAGTCATGGTTCCCTGATGCTTCCATTGTGTATAATGAATTATATTCTATGCATCCAGAAGTTGCTAGCTATATATTGTCCTTGGGAGACTTTAGAAAACAGCCATTAAAATTCTTCTATGTAGTTCTACATTCTCTTAAGGAACCTTGATTGAGAAAGGCTGGAGCTGGACAAGCAACACTTGTAACAGATTGGGGAACTGTTAGAAACTTGAAAGCTCAGGATCTACCTCACCAAAACTCCAGAATGACCATTTTAGTCAGATACCAAAGTAATTTATATGGCTATTAAAGTTTCTGAGGCACCGCTTCAGAGTATCCAGCTGCATAGATTTTCTTCTGTTTATGATGGCGTTCCATCCTGATAAATCCACTGTAATGTTGTAAATAATATGTCAAAAACGCATTTAATACCTCAACATTACTTAGCATTGTAGCCCATTTAGCCTACTTTAATGTGCTCAGAACACTTACATTAGCCTCCCGTTGAGCAAAATCACCTAACACAAAGCTTATTTTATAATACAGTATACATATAATTCATTGATTACTGCATTGAAAGTAAAAAGCAGAATGGTTGTTAGTGTTCTGCTTATTCCCATCATGATCATGTGACTGACTGCGAGCAGCATCTCCCTGCCCTGTTGAACTTCATGAGAAACTTATTGCAGAAAGCTAGCCCAGAAGCAGATCAAAATTCAAAATTCTAAGTACTGTTTCTATTGAATGTGTGTTGGTTTCACATCATCATGAAGCTGAAAAATCATGTCAAACCATTGTAAATCAAGGACTATCTGTTGACTAGACTACACCAGAGGATAAATCTTCATTTGAGAGGCAGCTTATGTAGCAGTTAACTGTGAGGCCTCTGAAGCCTGATGACCTGGTTTAAAACTTGGTTCCACTATTTAATAGTTTGATGACTTCTGCAAGATAAATAATCCTTAACTAAAGTACTTCAGTTTCTTTATCTGTAAATTGAGTTTAAGGATACTAATTCATTGGGTTGTAGAATGGAATTCTAGTTATGCAAATACTTTCTATGAGCACCTGACACATGGTAAGCTCTTAATAAATGAGAATTATTGTTACTTATATCTGTGTCTTAGAGACACTTTTCTCTAAGTGTCTCTAAGTGATTTTACCCAGATACAACAGTTGGATATATTTTAATTCTTACCCTTTTGAACTGAATTTTGTTTACAACAATATATACTTTCTTACATTAATATTTCATGCTTTTCTATATGAATTTAGTAAAGAATGTCACAAACACTATAGGAAAACAAAATTTGAATATTGCCTCATATTGCCACATTCAAGAATTTCAAGATGACATTTATGTCAGATAAATTACATTTATTTTTATTTTAAAAGCCGGTCTTATGTGACTTTCAGTTGTTATAATATTGGATCTTTTTCCATTAATAAGTACACATACACTTTGCCACATCACTCATTATCCTAAAGTAAAGGAATTTAATTTTTAATTGATGTATTTATGAAAGAAGAGATATTTAGCTCTAAAATAACTTAGTCCAGAAGTTTAATTGCAGCCTAGGAAATAAGACAGGGAGTTTAGAGAAGGGTCATTCTGAGGTGGAGGAAGCTTTGGAATAATCTGACAACATTTCGGTATTAGTACAACATGAATACCATAGGGCTATATATACAGAATGGTATTCCTAATAAAGCTATCAATCTAGGAGAACTAGGCAGAAGATCACTTCCTTCTCTAGAAAGAATTCCTCTACCTTTGTTTCCATAATAATACCCTCATGTGAGCTTTTGGTATCTTTCTCAGTGTTTCTTTTGCCATCTTTTGCTGAATCATTCACTTTTCTGTTTTCCTTAAAAACTTAAAATATTTGTGCATAATAACAAGAATCTAATACTACAGATGCAGATAAAAATAAAAAACAATAATGTTTTGCTCCAATTCTCCACACCCCCTCTCCTCACCCTTTAAACTATTTTAAAAATTTTGTTTAAAAAATATTTCCTGGTTTCATCCCCAAGATTAAATAACAGACCTATTTGCTGTTACTTGATATATCCATTTTAGAATTTGGTCTATTTTTAGAACTTTAGGTCTATTTTTATATCACTATAATTCCCTTTTTTATATTTTAGCATCTGTCTCCACACACTAGACTTTTAAGCCCTGAAAAAGCAGAAATGCATATCCTCTTGGCTTACTGCTCTATTCTCAGTGATAGAATAGTGCCTGACAATCAGTACTGGTTGAATAATAAATATTGATCAAAATTGCTCACATTTCAATCCTCAGAAATTTTAACCCTCCAGTTTTGATAATTTATGTTATTTTTCTTTTTCTTCCTTTAGTTAAATTTTCAATTTTAATTATCTACCTAAATGAGTCCCTTACTTCTTGAACTAGAAACACCTGACTTTCTAATGATGAAGGCCCTCAATTATTTTCCCCATTACCTCTTTTCTACTCATAGATGATGTTTTCTAAACAAGGCCATTCATATTTATAGTCTTCGTCTTGCTGGGTTGTGAATTTATATCATTATTTTTATATTATTTATGAGTTACACAGTGGAATATTCCACACAATGGAATATTCAAATAATATTTTATAATAGCAAATAAGTCTGTTATTTAATCTTGTGGATGAAAGTAGCAAATGTTTTTTAAACAAACTGTTCAAATTATAAAAATATTATTTTGTTTCAAATATTATTTGTTCTTTCATCCTCATGGAGAAAATGATCTACATTTTAAGTATTCTAGTTGGATTCCAATAGCTGCAATGTACAAAACAGGTATGCACATTTAAAATTTATTTTGCAATCATTGCTTAACTTTTTTTTAAGTTGGATTCAAGTCTCTCTCTTAACCTACTAAGATTTCTGTCTAAAAAGATTTTTGTATTATTTACTATTTGCATAAGTTTGTTCAGGTGAAGTGTCTTGCAGTCTCACCCAGGACCTAGCTGCTTTTATTGTATTCTCCTCTTAAGAATTATTATCTAACCGATGACACTTGCATCAGAAATCAGAACTTCAGTGCATTCTCTTTGAAACACTGGGATTTTCTGGGAGGGATCTTCCACCTGCTTTAGTTGAGTGAGCTTGAAGTACTGCATTGGTAGGAATTTTCTTCTCTATACCACATCAACAAAGAAGCTGGAATGAAAATGGACAGATTTACCAAGTTTGTTACATACATACTTTGGGATAGATATATGCATACACATGTATGCTTAGTCGCACAGTTGTGTTTGACTCTTTGAGACCTCATGTCCATGGGATTCTCTAGGCAAGAATACTGGAGTGAGTAACTCACATGGTAACTATGCCCTCCTCCAGGGGATCTTCCCAATTGCAGGTGGATTCTTTACCATCTAAGCCACCAGAAAAGCTCATATATATACATAAATGTCTCATATATACTAAATGTCTTTATCTAAAATTAAAATCTATCTGGACATCTTGTATTTTATCTCACAACTATAAGGAAAAATATAAATTAAAAATAAGCGCTTGATTAATCCTCTTTATTGAAAATAAGATCTCTCTTCTGTTCCTTCTCTTCCAGTATTTTCCTTAGAAAATTGTAAGCACTTTCTTATCTCTTTGAAATGTATATAATTTATTCTAAAGATAAAAGGTCTTTCTAGCTGGCCTTTTGTCACTTTGGTGACCCAGGAAAGTCTTTCTAAGAACCTGGGAGCCATCTCTTTGAAATGAAGGGAGATGGTACCACTTATCTCTCAGTTTCTGTGGGAGGTTAGGAGCCCAAAATCAGTGAACAGCTTGCTCCAAGTCTCAAAACTGCCTCCAGCATAAACAAAAAAGAATTGTTTCTTTGTTTTTGTCTCCTCTCTCTCTTTTTTTTAAATCTTTTGGATAAAGCCAACAAGTTAACACAGATTGTCACCTAAATTGCCAGGTGAATTTTAGGGTCAATTATATATCTTCAAGTTCTGTAGTCTAAGGACTAGTTTAGGGAAATACCAACAACTAACCTAGAAGCAACACCACCAAATTTACCAAAATTGTCCCAAATGTGATAAGGAACATACCTATACTCAACACATTTTTAGAAAAAAATATGTTTCTTGGAAATTTGTTTTACTTATTTAGTATTAATTGTTGAGATAAGTTTATGTTCAGGTGGGTCCTGTGTGCTAAGTTGCTTCAGCTGAGTCTGAGCCCAACAGGCTTCTCTGGGATTTCCCTGGCAAGAATACTGGAGTGGGTTACCGTACTTTCCTCCAGGGGATCTTCCTGACTATGGATCAAACCAGAGTCTCTTATGTCTCCTGCATTGGCGTGTGGGTGCTTTACCACTAGTGCTTCCTGGGAAGACTGTTCAAGTAGGTGATTGTAGTTTATTCTTTTCTACTGTAAGATAAGCTCCATTGAATAAATAAGTCTCTTTTTTATACACTGTATTCATGATAGTTGAGATGTTATTTTGAACTACCCATTAATTTGTTTATATTTTAAATATTTTAATATTAACCATAAAATATGATGCTATAAATAAGATTATTAAATATTATTAGGCATTAGTTCTAGCAATATTGATTTATAGATTCAATTCAATGTAAATAAAATTATGTAAATTTCATTCATGGTAATCAATCAACTAATTCTAATTCAAAAATAGCCAAGAGAATCCTAAAACAAATGAAGTTGAACAATTTACCCCATCAAGTCACATGATTTGTTATAAGGTTTAACATGAATAGTGTGAAATTAAACTATTAATGTGAAAATAGAAATAAAGCAATTAAACCTAATAGGGGACCCAAAACAAATTAAGGCTTATATGAAAATATATTATACAACCAATTTGCTTTGCAGCCGCTTGGAGAAACAATGACTACTTACTAAACAACATTGAGGAAAATTATTGTTGGGATGAAACAATGAAAATATTTTCATTGAGTGTTTTCACATTTTATCTTAGTTGGGTTTATTACTGAATGACAAGCATGCCTTGGAAGTTCAAGATAGCAAGTTGCTCAGGAGAGATTTAAAGACTCCTCTTCCTTGGATGTATTGGCACAAGTTTCAAAGGTAATAGACCCAGAAGTCTTTATTTCTAGCCAAGGATAATTTCTTTATATTCCAGAGAAAAGTTCTCTATTTTTATCCCCAGTGTTTAAAAGGGAGGGATCTGACAGATGCTCTATATAAGATCTGACCCTCATAATATTAGGGTCCCTCAGCACGCCAGGCCTCCCTGTCCATCACCAACTCCTGGAGTTCACTGAGACTCACATACGTTGAGTCAGTGATGCCATCCAGCCATCTCATCCTCTGTCGTCCCCTTCTCCTCCTGCCCCCAATCCCTCCTAGCATCAGAGTCTTTTCCAATGAGTCAACTCTTCGCATGAGGTGGCCAAAGTACTGGAGTTTCAGCTTTAGCATCATTCCTTCCAAAGAAATCCCAAAGATCTCCTTCAGAATGGACTGGTTGGATCTCCTTGCAGTCCAAGGGACTCTCAAGAGTCTAGAGTCAGACACGACTGAGCGACTGATCTGATCTGATCTGATCTTATCACCTGTGGTATAAACCTCATTGCACATGTTAAGCTCATCTGAAGCTCGAAATATCCTCTGTGGGGGAATTTGTGTGGGTACAAGTGCTGCTATGATGATCTTGGACTAAGTGCTGTGATTTGTGTGTGTGTGTGTGTGTGTGTGTGTGTGTGTAACTGTAGCAAGATAACTTGTTAACTTGTCAGAGGACAGTATCTTAAATCCTTCACGGTTTTGAACTTTTTATTTGGCTAAAAAAACAAAACAAAACAAACAAACAGTAGAGCTCTAGCTCATTTTATATACAACATCATTTCAAGGTGGTATGACTTAGGTGTAGAAACAAATCTCTAAAGCTCTAGAATACATGGATTTTATAGCAATGTCATGAAGGAATTTCCAAAAGTTTGATTTTCATGAGAGTCTAACAAAACCCCTGAAATTAATACTGTCATTAAAACTTTGCATGGTGTTATTTTGGAAATCTCATCTGTAATTTTTTTTAAACTAAATCTCCTACAGTAATTTTCAGATAACCAAACAGCTCCTCTCAGGCTGAGCACAGTTTAAGCTTGTTATTTGGTATTCAACTAGAGCTGCTATTTGCAGACCTTAATCACTTAAACTACAATTAGTCTCCAGACTTTGCTCAAAAACACTTATTCCTTTTGTAATTATAATGCTTTGCCTAACTGATTAAGCAATTGCTATTTCTCTAAAGTTAAAATTCCCTGTTGCTTGCACACCTCTCAGGGACAGGAAGGATGGTGAATGGTTCTCTTATATGGTCTTCTCTGCAATCTTGCTGCTTAGATTCGTATTATTCAGTCTCTGAGAAAACTAAAAGGTGATGGCTTTAGAGATTTGCATACATTTTTATTTAAACAAGTTTCCCTGGTGGTTCAGATAGTAAATCTCATGGACAGAGGAACTTGAAGGGCTACAGTCCATGGGGTAGCACAGAATTGGACAGGACTGATCAACTAAGCATGAACAAATGAACATTTTCATTTTACATCATTTTCTAGATTAACACATAAAAACTTTTGAGTTTTTTTGTCCTCTTTGATATATATACCATTCAAAGAGTAGGTTACAGAGCCAACATTACATCTCCCAAGGGAAAATCTTCAGAAATTCTAATAGGATAGTAGTTAATTTGCCCTGAAAAGAAAAAAAAAATAGTATATAAATCATCAAAACATATTTTCCAGTTAAGCTTATTTACATTCAATACATGTACCCAAATCATGGTTGGATTGCTTCCCTGTGTCAAAAACCTACATATTAAGTTGACTGACCACTTAAACCATCTCTTGCTTCCTCTGGCTCCCCATCATTTTGCTAGAGTGCCTACTGACTGCAATTCCCAGCATAGGTGCCTCACTAGACATATCACTAGCCTACAGAAAAAGGGAATGGAAACAAAAAAACATCCGTCTAATACAAGTGATCAAACGATATTTTATGGGCATATTATCACTGTCAGTTAAATGAATAGGTAAGTGAAATAAATGTGATTTGAAATTAGAAATGAAAAGACATTCTACAACTTAAATTTCAAATACAGAACAACACTGAGTGTAAAATTATTTATGAATGTCACATTGTTTTACAATGTGACAAAAGCATGGAAACGATTTTCAGATAATTCATATCTGCACACTTCTGTAATGTTTATGCAGTTTGGGACCTAAGTGCTTTGTTGTTAGTGATTTAAAACTCTTGCTTTTTTTCCCCCCCCTGACTGTAAAACAACAAACAAAAGCCACCATAAGAACAGAGCATTTTGGATCTGCTTATCTGAATATGCCTTTCAATCATTTTATTTTTATCAGTTACTATTGCTTTTCATTGTATATGAAGGAAAATAAATTACACCATCTGGATTTATCTGAACCAAGTAAACTTAAGAAGTAATTTAAAATGCAGTTTATAGCTTAATGCTCTCCATAGCAATGATCTAAAATAGCATCCTACTGCTATTTATAATTGCAACTCCAGCAGAGAAGGATTAAGCATTATTACCAAAGCTACAGAGTAAATAAGTCAGTCTCTTCTCTGTGAGTCCTTACACCTTGATGTTGCTTACCATTTCTACTGTCTTGCCTTAAAGCCCTCAAACACATGTTCAGTCTCAGCTTTTATGAAAAAATTCTATGTCCCAAAGTCTTAATTACAACAAAAATCCAAGGAAAACACTGCACACTCTAAATGTTCATATAGTTTCATATTTTCCATCTCGATATTAATTTATGAAATCTATATGTGAGAGCCAGTGCTTCTATTTTACACTGGAGTGACAAACACTATGACCTAACGGGTCTTTGCTCCTCCAATTTCAAAGATTAAACTGAATTGCAAGGACAAGTTATTTGTGCAGAAACACTTACACTAATGAAAGAAGCTTGTATTAAACCTTGGATTTTCAGTTTGCAATTCCTAAGGGAGTTATTACCAAGCTTTTATCCCCAGGTCCGTCCTTCTGACTAGCTCTTCTGGCTACTCAGCTTTCCTTGTGTCAAGTGTGAGTCTTTCCCAGTTCTCTTTGTCCTTCAGGAATTTTCATCACTTTAATTGTGGCATGTTACCTGAAATAACCTACTCAGAAAACTCTCCTCTTCTTCTGCTATTTTCATGCTAAATTTTAATGTTGGTTCATAAGATTTTAAGGTAATCTGATTAAATCCCAGTGAAACTAAACACAAGGGAGAGAATAGAATATAAAATAAGTCAGATAACCTAAAGGAGATCAATTTAAATCTGTTTTTAAGCTTATTAATAACATGGGGCCTTCTTTCTCCCACATTAGTGGACCTTCTGGGATTTACAGGAATAAACTAGCAGGAATGTTTCTCTTTGATATGTTCTGTCTTTGGGCATCTAACCAGCCCATCTGGAACATCTCAAATCTTCAGCAGTTGTCATATTACAGCCTTCAAGTCCCTTTAACTTTCCTGGACCTTCTCTAATACTTGTTCCTTATTCCTCTTGGAAAACAAATGCTATTCTGGAAATAAAAAAAATCTCCACCATATTTAGAATATAATTCTCAACTGACCTACTGAAAGTTCTCAAATCTTTGTTAAAATCATTTGTGCTTTTTTACCCTACAGTTGATCTGATTTTTCCCAAGAAAAATAAATAACAAGTTTGCCTACAAACCAAAAAGTTCTTCTTTTTGTCTCCTACTTCCTTAGCATCAATCACATCATTTATCCTGTCTTAAAAACTTCCCTTTCTTTTCACATATTCAATGCAAAAGAACAAAACAAAAAAGCATTGGCATGTTATAAATACAAAGGATGTGTCAATAAAAGTAATTATTCACATTAAACAAGAATAACGGTATTACAAAAAGAATATGTTAAGCATCACACAGCTGGGTAATCTCGAAGTATAGATGATTAAAGTGCATTGCTTTGAATTACATTAAACAGGGTGGAATTATGAAAGATGTCCAATAATCTCACCTAACATGCTTTTTAAATTTTTAATTTTTTAAATTTATTTTTGTGTAGTTTATAAAAGGTAGTTTCTGGAATTGGGCTCAGCGGCATATCATAACAGTAAACTAATCATTAACCTAGTCCACAACTAATCCAAGCTCCAAGAGAATAAGTATTGAAGAGCAGGGTCTAGGATATATCTTGAATAATTCTGTTCTTATCTATACATTTGAAAGTAGTTTAAATATACTTCCTAAAAAGTCATTAAGTCTTATATGTTTCCTACTTCATGTGTGTGTGTGCGCTCAGTCACTTCAGTCATTTCTGACTCTTTAGGACCCTATGGACTGTAGGCTGCCAAGCTCCTCTGACAATGGTATTCTCCAGGAAAGAATACTGGAATGGACTGCCGTGCCCTCCTCCCTCCTTCACCCATGTATACTTTTTTAAACAAGTAAATTTACATATGAAATTCTCCACATGTAGCAGAAAAAGGTGTTATGACAATTTTTAATTAAAATGCTTTACTAAGCTTGAATAAAATTTGACTCTAAGATTGTGTTGGTTAGATTAGAGTTGTTACTGTGCATTTTACTGCCTTATTTGCCTATTTAAACAATTACTTGTGTTTTATAAGATGATTAGCCATTATAGAGTCAGCCCTACACAGAGTACCAAATGTAACCATGAATGTCAATGAGATCACTAACAAAATTTCTTTAAAGACTGATCAAGTGATTTTAATATTTTCTGCAGATGTCATATACATTTTCTAGATGTCCTGTGTATCATTGTTTAATAGGTAAAAATATCAGTTCTTGGATTTCTGGGACTATTTTTTATATAGCCTCTTTCTTAATTTGATTTACAGTTATTGTCTGCCATTTTAATTTACAAAATATACAAATTCAGCTACATGCCATTTACATTTTTTCTTTAGGGCAGAGCTTACAAAAATTGAAAACAATAATTTTGCAAAGAAAAACATTACCCCATGGGCCTACTAGTTCAGTGCAGTTCAGTTCAATTCAGTGGCTCAGTCATGTCCGACTCTTTGCGACCCCATGAATTGCAGCATGCCAGGCCCGCCTGTCCATCACCAACTCCCAGAGTTCACTCAGACTCACGTCCATCGAGTCAGTGATGCCATCCAGCCATCTCATCCTCTGTCATCCCCTTCTCCTCCTGCCCCCAATCTCTCCCAGCATCAGAGTCTTTTCCAATGAGTCAACTCTTTGCATGACGTGGCCAAAGTACTGGAGTTTCAGCTTTAGCATCATTCCTTCCAAAGAACACCCAGGACTGATCTCCTTTAGAATGGACTGGTTGGATCTCCTTGCAGTCCAACACTTCTCAATTTACTATTATAATTCCACCTCACACTCAGTAAAAGTCATCCTTGAAGTAGCTCTTCATTGTAACAAATGGTACCCACTTTGGTCATTTCTAAGCAAGGTATCAATTTGTCTCCCAAAATGAAGAGAATGTTGCCAACATAGAATGGATAAAAGACCAAGCATTTATGGATTGAACACACAGCATGAAGTGGAATGAAGATGCTAAAAGGTGATCATTTGGAACTGCTGTCACCTGACCCAGAAAAAGCAATGTTTAATATTTTTCTGTGCTTCCTTGTCACTATGGAATTGATATTTGGGTATACACATTGGGCTTCCTGGTGGTTCCGATGGTAAAGAACTGCCTGCAATGCAGGAGACCGGGTTCAGTCCCTAGATTGGGAAAATCCCCTGGAGAAGGAAATGGCTAACAATTTCAATATTCTTGCCTGGAGAATTCCATGGACAGAGGAGCCTGGCAGGCTGCAGTCCATAGGGTCACAAAGAGTTAGACACAACTGAGTGACTAAGCACACATGCACATAAGCAAATGCACCATATTATAGATTTGAAAGCAAAGAGTTAGAACATGCCTAAGTTTTACGGGGATGAGGTGGTTAACTGTGCAATTATCTAATAATCAGAGCCAAAGTCTGGATTAGGCATCCACTGTTAACTCTTACCCCCTCTGACTGACCACGCAAAGACAGAGAAGCAAAGAATGAAGACTTCAAAAGATTAAAAAAAAATTCTTTATCTTTTCCTAGCATTCATTACTTGGCTTAACTAATGGGAAAAACACTCTGCACAGAAGATCAATTCATCATCTCCATTTCCCATGCACAGTGTTACATGGCTTAATTCTACCCATGAAAGAGCAAGGAAGAAACCTTGACCTGCCCTCTATTTTCACCTTGTCTACCAGTGGTTTAGCACTTTTAAATCTTTGCTCTCATGTGGTTTGGCCTCATCACTCCTCTCAACCTAAAATTCTTTCTTTATTAAATATAAATATGTATGCAGCAGAATATGTTAATAATAACTTGAGCAACTGTGAACTGTCAGTTTAGAATGCTGATCTCTATCCCTATCTATGTCTATGGTGAGATGACTTTGTTTCTTTTGAATATTCTAATAGTGAATCAGGAAACATTTGTAAACTAAGCTACTTTACTTATACCATTTTAACAAGTAAAGAGATAACAAGTCCACATTATCTCATTGTATTATCTTGCTGAACTAGGAAGAGTCTAGGTGACATAACAAGAGCAAAGATAATAGAAACAGACAATGCTGAGGTTCACTTCTCCTCTACATATTTAAATGCCTACTAGTTTAAAACCAGAAATTTAAGTGGCAAAATCATATATCAATGAAAAAGTGAATTATTTAATAAAGGATGAATAAAAGATCAATTTATTGCACACAGTTCTATTTTTTCAAAGATCAATAATTTGAAGGTATGTAGTTCATCTGGTCCTGTTATTGAAAACTGGTTTTGTTTTGAAAATATAAATATAAAATTGAAAATATAAATGTACAAATTATCTTCAGAGCAATTTAAGTTTCATAAGAATACTAAATCCAAATTGTGGGCTTTCTTTCAAAGGTAGAGTATAATTTTACTTTATGTGATTAGATTTTATTTGGATCATGATAGTCATTCTGTTTTATGAATTTACTCCTCTAATCTGTCAAATCATTCTCTGAAGCTAAAAATATTAATAGTGATACAATCACCTTTGGTCTTTGTGCAACAACACTTAGTTTTTCTAAATAGGTAGCAATTTATTAAGTTGGAAAAATGTTACATTCATCAAACTAGAAAAGGTATCATAAAAATTATATCATTCTTAATGATACAATATTCCAAAGGAGTACCTGGTTAGTTTATAAACATAATATATTATTACTATTTAACTTCAAGGATATAACCATAAAAAAATTTCACAATAGCATCTTCAAATTACTTATATTTTTTATTTTTATATCAGTATAGATCAATATCAGTTCAGTTCAGTCTCTCAGTCGTGTCCAACTCTTTGTGACTCCATGGACCACAGCATGCCAGGCCTCTCTGTCCATCACCAATTCCTGGAGTCTACTCAAACTCATCTCCATTGAGTCGGTGATGCCATTCAACCATCTCATCCTCTGTTGTCCCCTTCTCCACCCGCCTTCAATCTTTCCCAGCATCAGGGTCTTTTGAAATGAGTCAGATCTTCACATCAGGAGGCCAAAGTATTGGAATTTCAGCTTTAATGTCAGTCTTTCCAATGAACACTCAGGACCAATCTCATTTAGGATGGACTGGTTGGATCTCCTTGCAGTCCAAGGGACTCTCAAGAGTCTTCTCCAACACCACAGTTCAAAAGCATCAATTCTTCAGTGCCCAGCTTTCTTTATAGTCCAATTCTCATGTTCATACATGAATACTGGAAAACCATAGCCTTGACAAGACAAACCTTTGTTGGCAAAGTGATGTCTCTGCTTTTTTATTATGCTTGGTCATAATTTCCTTCCAAGGAGAAAGCGTTTTTTAATTTCATGGCTGCAGTCACCATCTGCCGTGATTTTGGAGCCCCCCAAAATAAACTCAGCCACTGTTTCAACTCTTACCCCATCTATTTGCCATGAAGTGATGGGACCAGATGCCATGATTTTAGTTTTCTGAATGTTGAGCTTTAAGCCAACTTTTTCACTCTCCACTTTCACTTTCATCAAGAGGCTCTTTAGTTCTTCTTCACTTTCTGCCATAAGAATGGTGTCATCTGCATATCTAAGGTTTTTGATATTTCTCTCAGCAATCTTGTTCCAGTTTGTGCTTCATCCAGCCTAGCGTTTCTTATGATGTACTTTGCCTATAAATTAAATAATCAGGGTGAAAATATACAGCCTTACTGCTGCTGCCGCTGCTGCTAAGTTGCATCAGTCCTGTCAGACTCTGTGGGACCCCATAGACAGCAGCCCACCAGGCTCTGCTATCCCTGGGATTCTCCAGGTAAGAACACTGGAGTGGGTTGCCATTTCCTTCTCCAGTGCGTGAAAGTGAAGTTGCTCATTCATGTCC
Organism: Bos mutus; assembly: GCF_027580195.1. NCBI lineage: Eukaryota > Metazoa > Chordata > Mammalia > Artiodactyla > Bovidae > Bos > Bos mutus. The sequence goes on along the minus strand of NC_091628.1, from coordinate 41,097,105 downwards.
GACTCTTCACGACCCCATGGACTGCAACCTACCAGGCTCCTCCGTCCATGGGATTTTTCAGGCAAGAGTATTGGAGTGGGTTGCCATTGCCTTTCCAACAGCCTTGATGTACTCCTTTTCCTATTTGGAACCAGTCTGTTGTTCCATGTCCAGTTCTAACTGTTGCTGCCTGATCTTCATACATACTTCTCAAGAGACAGGTCAAGTGGTCTGGTATGCCCATCTCTTGAAGAATTTTCCATGGTTTATTGTGATCCACAAAGTCAAAGGTTTTGGCATAGTCAATAAAAGCAGAAATAGATGTTTTTCTGTAACTCTCTTGCTTCTTCCATGATCCAGTGGATGTTGGCCATTTGATCTCTGGTTCCTCTTTTCTAAAACCAACTTGAACATCTCGAAGTTCACAGATCACATATTGCTGAAGCTTGGCTTGGAGAATTTTGAGCATTACTCCACTAACGTGTGAGATGAGTGCAATTGTGTGGTAGTTTGAGCATTCTTTGGCATTGGCTTTCTATGGGATTGGAATGAAAACTGACCTTTTTCTGTCCTATGTCCACTGCTGAGTTTTCCAAATTTTCTGGCATATTGAGTGCAGCACTTTCACGGCATCATCTTTTAAAATTTGAAATAGCTCAATTAGAACTTCATCACCTCTGCTGGCTTTATTCATAGTGATGCTTCCTAAGGCCACTTGACTTCACATTCCAGGATGTCTGGCTCTAGGTGAGTGATCTCACTGTCGTGATTATCTGGGTCATGAAGATCTTTTTTGTACAATTCTACTGTGTATTCTTGCCACCTCTTCTTAATTTCTTCTGCTTCTGTTAGGTCCTTACTATTTCTGTCCTTTATTAATCCCATCTTGTATGAAATGGTCCCTTGGTATCTTTAATTTTCTTGAACTCTCTAGTCTTTCCCATTCTATTGTTTTCCTCTATTTCTTTGCACTGATCATTGAGGAAGGCTTTCTTATCTCTCCTTGATATTCTTTGGAACTGTGCTTTGAAATGGGTATATCTTTCATTTCCTCCTTTGTGCTTTGCTTCTCCTTTTTTCACAGCTACTTGTAAGGGCTCCTCAGACAGCCTTTTTGCTTTTTTGCATTGGTTTTTCTTGGGTATGATCTTGATCCCTGTAAAAGGGATGTCCTGTACAAGGTCATGAACCTTTGCCCATATTTCATCAGGCACTCTGTCTATCAGACCTAGTCCCTTAAGTCTATTTGTCACTTCCATTGTATAATCGTAAGAGATTTGATTTAGGTCATACCTGAATGGTCTAGTGGTTTTTTCCTACTTTCTTTAATTTCAGTCTGAAATGGCAATAAGGATTTCATGATATGAACTACTGTCAGCTCCCAATCCTGTTTTGCTGATTGTATAGAGCTTCTCCATCTTTGGCTGAAAAGAATAGAATCAATCTGATTTCAGTGTTGGCCGTCTGGTGATGTCCATGTGTAGAGTCTTCTCTTGTAATTTTTTTTTTTTTTTTTTTAAATATTTTTTTTTTTTTTTTTTTTTTTTTTATTCTTCCAATTTTATTTTATTTTTAAACTTTACATAATTGTATTAGTTTTGCCAAATATCAAAATGAATCCGCCACAGGTATACATGTGTTCCCCATCCCGAACCCTCCTCCCTCCTCCCTCCCCATACCATCCCTCTGGGCCGTCCCAGTGCACCAGCCCCAAGCATCCAGCATCATGCATCAAACCTGGACTGGCAACTCGTTTCCTACATGATATTTTACATGTTTCATTGCCATTCTCCCAAATCTTCCCACCCTCTCCCTCTCCCACAGAGTCCATAAGACTGTTCTATACATCAGTGTCTCTTTTGCTGTCTCGTACACCGGGTTATTGTTACCATCTTTCTAAATTCCATATATATACATTAGTATACTGTATTTATGTTTTTCCTTCTGGCTTACTTCACTCTGTATAATAGGCTCCAGTTTCATCCACCTCATTAGAACTGATTCAAATGTATTCTTTTTAATGGCTGAGTAATACTCCATTGTGTATATGTACCACAGCTTTCTTATCCATTCATCTGCTGATGGACATCTAGGTTGCTTCCATGTCTTGGCTATTATAAACAGTGCTGCGATGAACATTGGGGTACACGTGTCTCTTTCCCTTCTGGTTTCCTCAGTGTGTATGCCCAGCAGTGGGGTTGCTGGATCATAAGGCAGTTCTATTTCCAGTTTTTTAAGGAATCTCCACACTGTTCTCCATAGTGGCTGTACTAGTTTGCATTCCCACCAACAGTGTAAGAGGGTTCCCTTTTCTCCACACCCTCTCCAGCATTTATTATTTGTAGACTTTTGGATCGCAGCCATTCTGACTGGTGTGAAATGGTACCTCATAGTGGTTTTGATTAAAAACAAAAAAAAAAGAGACAAAAGAGGGACGGAGTTCCGTCCCGGGAAGGGAATCTTAAAAAGAGAGAAGTTTCTCTTGTAATTTTGGAAGAGGGTGTTTCCTATGACCAGTGTATTCTCTTGGCAGAACTCTATTAGCCTTTGCCCTGCTTCATTCTGTACTCCAAGGCCAAATTTGCCTGTTACTTCTTGACTCCCTACTTTTGAAAGTCCCCAGAGTGAAAAGGACATCTTTTTTGGGTGCTAGTTCTAGAAGGTCTTGTAGGTATTCACAGAACCATTCAACTTCAGCTTCTTCAGCATTACTGTTCAAAGTATAGACTTGGATAGCTGTGATATTGAATGGTTTGCCTTGGAAACAAACAGAGATCATTCAGTCTTTTTAAGATTGCATTTCAGACTCTTTTGTTGACTACGATGGCTACCCCATTTCTTCTACAGAATTCTTGCCCACAGTAGTAGATATAATGGTCATCTGAGTTAAATTCACCCATTCCAGTCCATTTTAGTTTGCTGATTTCTAAAATGTCAATGTTCACTCTTGCCATCTTCTGTTTGACCACTTCCATTTTGCCTTGACTCATCGACCCTAACATTCCAGGTTCCTATGCAATATTGCTCTTTACGGCATTAGACCATTACTTAGCAAATCATAGTATGACTAGGTATATGAACTGTTTTTTTTTTTTTTCTTTCAGAATTTAATATAGTCTGATTACCTAAGAAGTAGATTCCTCATTTACTTTTTATGTTATTTTTTTTCTTTCTGTTTTATTGAGACATAAGTGACATACAACACTGTATACATTTAAGTTCTACTGCATAATGATTGACTTACATCATGAAATAACTACTACAATAATTTTAGTAAGTCTCCATTATCTTACACAGATACAACTGAAAGAAGTTTTTTTTCTTTGAGATGAGAACTGTTCAAATTTACTCTCTTATTTTTTTTAGATAACATAGAACAGTGTTAATCATGTTGTAGGTTGTACTCTTTGTACTTATTTATAGCATAACTGAAAGTTGCACCTTTTGACTACCTTCATCCAATCTCCCTCCTTGCCAATCCCTTCACTTCTGGTAACCACAAATCTGATCTATTTCTCTAAGAGTTAGTTAAATATTTGAGTTATAATTGACCTACAATGCTATAATACTTCCTGCCTGGTAAACAAGATAGTGATTTGATATATGACAAAAATAATCACCACAATACATCTAGTTACCATCTGTCACCATTCAAAAATACACAGTATTATATTTCTCATGCTTTACATTTATCTCTATGATTCATTTACTTTGTAACTGGAAGCTTTTACCTCTTAAATTCCCTTACCTATTCCATACATCCTACCATCTCCCTCTCCTCTGCCAATCACCTGTTTGCTCTTTATATATGACTGTATTTTGTTATGTTTGTTAATTTTTAAAAATATATTTCATATAGAAGCAAAATCATATGATATTTGTCTTTGGTTTATTTCACTTAGCATGATACCCTTTAAACCCATCCACTTTGTTGTAAATAGCAATATTTCTTTCTTTTTATGGTTGAATAATATTCCATTGTATATATCTTGTGTATATATATCACATATTCTGTATCCATTCATCCTTGATGGACACTTAGATTGCTTATATCATGGCAATTGTCAATAGTGCTGCGATGAACACGGAGGTGTATGTATCTTTTCAAATTTGTGTTTTTTCATTCTTTGAAAATATGTCTAGAAGAGAATTGGTAAATCATACAATATTTTTTAAGAATCCCCAATACTGTTTGCATAGTGACTGCACCAATTTATATTATCACCAACAGTGCACAGTGTTTTCTTTCTCCACATAACTTCCAATCCTTGTTTTTTGCAAAAGGTTTTTTGATAAACCCATTCTAACAAGTATGAGGTGGCATATTATTGTGGCTTTGATTTGCATATCCCTGATAATTAATGATATCAAGCATCTTTTCACGTGTCTGCTGGCCATCTTCATGTTTTTGGTTTTTTTTAGGGGTAGAGGGAAATGTCTATTGAATTCTTCTGCTGATTTTTGTTGGGTTACTGCGTTTTTTTTTCATTCTTTTTTGATGTTGAATTATATGAGTTATTTGCATATTTGGGGTATTAACCCCTTATCAGACATATTGTTTTCAGATAAATTATCTCCTTATTTATTTTTAAAGTTACTTTTCTTGTTATTGTTAGTTAAAATTATTTACCAACCTACAGCATGATTTGGTTCATTAGTTCATTGATTTTAAAAGTAAAATATTTCTGATTATTCATGATACAATTAAGTTTTAGTTATACCTGTAAAAACCAGAATTATATAAATCTGAGGATTTATATAATTTTATATAACTATATTTTTATATTTATATCATATATATTGTTATATATATAAAAATATTTATATATATATTTTATATAACTGCATTTTTAGTAATGAAATAGTAAAATAATATAAAGCATGTTGAATATTTATTTTCCAAATAACATCACTATGTTGCAAAGTTTAATATGAATCTGAAATTCACTTAAGGAAACACTCTAATCATTTCTTTGCTGAATAACCAGTGATCACATACAATGCAATAGTGGAATTGCTAAGGATTAATTAATTTAAGGTTTAGGAATATTGACTGTCAATTTGTTTTAACAGTTTTATAGTAGAGAAGGTCTTCCAATTTGGTAACTCTAAAAGGAAAGCAAACTGATACAATGCTATATATTTAAATTAAGCATTCTATTTTGGCCTTGACACATCCAAAATAAGAACATTATTCAACAGCAGCACAACTTGTCTATGTATTAACCAAAACTATTGGACCTTAGTGTCCTCTGTAGACATTGAAAACAATTACTCAATGGGTCGAAAGGTGGTTGTTTTTCACTGACTTGAAAGAACATATGCAATAATTAAAATTTGTTTAAAAAACTGACTACCTTTTTGAACCTGGTTTGAGTAAATGATGACTGAGAAGTTTTTCATGGAATTGATTTTGGACACTCTCATCTAGACTTTAGGAAAAGTTCCTCTGATCCTTCATATTTGACAAGCATTTGACAATTGAACCGAAGATCTTTTTCCATTATATACAGGTCATTTTATTCACATGTTTGCAAAAGATTATGAATGTGCAGAAGAAGTAAAAACTATCACTTGCTAAAATTCAAGTCTTTTTAAAAACTTACCCAATTCTCTTGTTCTTAAAGAAATGTAAAGTAGAAGGCAGGCTGCTTCAGATTTATGACCTCACCACCATCAACAGCTTTTTAATTAGCTGACCAAATGGAGCATTTTGCTTGTAGTTTTTGAGCCTGACAGTGAGAATGGGAAAATTTTAATTGTTTTACTAAGAAGACTTTCATTAAATAATTTCCAAATAGTCTATGTGAAGCTTTCCCCTTTCATGGAGATGATAATTGTAAGTAAAAGTACTCTCATTTCATTGTGGTTATTGTCCTTGATAACTATTTAGGGATAGTTTAAAGCAAGCACTGCAGGGTGCTTTTCATTTTGTGGAGAAAATCAGAATGCTTAACCATGCAATTACAAAATCAGAAAGGTCTCTATATCTTTAGATAACTTCAAAAATTGAATATTTTTCAACCTGTCATGTATAGAAAGAGTCTCCTGAATGCTTAACTATCTGACAATACTGAAAACTCCTAACACCTTAAAGGTGCTAGTGGGTGCCTGCCCTGTAAGAGCAGAGACTTGCTCCTTAATGTCAGAAAAAAGTGTAACAGAAAATGCTTTGATTGCATAAAAGTGCATATATATGGAATTTAGAAAGATGGTAACAATAACCCTGTATTCGAGACAGCAAAAGAGACACTGATGTATAGAACAGTCTTTTGGACTCTGTGGGAGAGGGAGAGGGTGGGATGATTTGGGAGAATGACATTGAAACATGTATAATATCATATACGAAATGAGTCGCCAGTCCAGGTTCGATGTATGATACTGGATGCTTGGGGCTGGTGCACTGGGACGACCCAGAGGGATGGTATGGGGAGGGAGGAGGGAGGGGGGTTCAGGATGAGGAACACATGTATACCTGTGGTGGATTCATTTTGATATATGGCAAAACCAATACAATATTGTAAAGTTAAAAAATAAAATAAAAAGATTAAAAAAAAAAGTGATGGTCTAGAAAATCTCAAATCAGAAAGGAGAAAGGCTATTGAAAAGTGATAATATTTCATAGGTCTTCTGAGTTTCTATTTCACCAATAGATGATTTCAGGAGTACCCAGGTTATGTTGATATTAATAAAGGGGAACTGTATGAACTTCATGTACATCAGTAAATGAGCAGACCTGTGGCAGATTCATTTTGATATTTGGCAAAACTAATACAATTATGTAAAGTTTAAAAATAAAATAAAATTTAAAAAATAAAATAAAATAAAATTTAAAAAAAAGAAGAAAAGCCAGAGTTTATGAATATAAATGTTATGCCTGATAACTCAGATTGTCTCTATCCTGTTGTTCAGTTGCTCAGTCATATCTGACTCTCTGTGACCCCAAGAACTTCAGCATGCCAGGTTTTCCTCTCCTTTATGATCTCCCGGAGTTTGCTCACACTCGGGTCCATTGAGTTGGTGGTACCTTCCAACCATCACATTCTTTCTTGCCCCATTGTTCTACTGCCATCAATCTTTTCCAGCATCAGGGTCTTTTCCAATGAGTCAACTCTTCTCATCTGGTGGCCAAAGTATTAGAGTTTCAGCTTCAAAATCAGTCCTCCAATGATTATTCAGAGTTGATTTCCTTTAGGGTTGACTGGTTTGATCTCCTTGCAGTCCAAGAGTCTGCAACACCACAGTTCAAAAACATCAGTTCTTTGGCACTCAACCTTCTTTATGGTCTCAAGAGTCTTCTCCAACACCATAGTTCAAAAACATCAATTCTTTGGCACTCAACCTTCTTTATGGTCCAACTCCCAAATCCATACATGACTACTGGAAAAACCAGTTTTGACTATACAACCTTTTGTTGGCAAAGTGATATCTCTGCTTTTTAATATGCTGTCTAGTCTGGTCATAACTTTTCTTCCAAGGAGTAAATGTCTTTTAATTTCATGGCTGCTGTCACCATCCACAGTGATTTTGGAGCCCAAGAAAATAAAGTCTGTCATTGTTTCCATTTTTCCTCATCTATTTGCCATGAAGTGATGGGACTGGATGCCATGATCTTAGTTTTTTTAATGTTGAGTTTTAAGCCAGCTTTTTCACTCTTCTCTTTCACCTTCATCAAGAGTCTCTTTAGTTTTTCTTTGCTTACTGCCATTAGGGTGGTGTCATCTGCATATCTGAAGTTACTGATATTTCTCCCAACAATCTTGATTCAACTTGGGTTTCATCCAGCCTGGCATTTGTCATGATGTATTCTGAATATAAGTTAAATAAGCAGGGTGACAATATACAACTTTGATGTACTCCTTTCCCAATTTTGAACTAGTCCGTTGTTCCACGTCTTGTATTAACTTGTTTCTTGACCTAGATACAGGTTTCTCAGGAGGCAGGTAAGGTGGTCCAGTATTCCCATCTCTTGAAGAATTTTCCACAGTGTGTTATGATCAACACAGTCAAAACTTTAATGTAGTCAGTGAAGCAGAATTAGCTGTTTCTCTGGAATTCTCTTCCTTTTTCTGTGATCCAACGGATGTTGGCAATTTGATTCCTGGTTCCTCTGTCTTTTGTAAATAAAGCTGCCTATCTAGAAGTCATCAGTTCACATACTGCTGAAGCCTAGCTTGAGGGATTTTGAGCATTACCTTGGTAGCATGTGAAATGAGCACAATTCAGTAATTTGAACATTCTTTGGCATTGCCCTTCTTTGGGACCGGAATGAAAACTGAAAATTTCTATTCCTATGGCCACTGCTGAGTTTTCCAAATTTGCTGGCATTATGTGTGCAGCACTTTCACAGCATCATCTTTTTAGGAATTGAAATAGCTCAGCTGCAATTCCATCACTTCTACTAACTTTATTCATAGTAAAGCTTCTTAAAGCCCACTTGTCTTCATGCTCCAGAATGTTTGACTATGTGAGTAGGCACACCATTTTGGTTATCCGGGCCAGTAAGACCTTTATTTGTGCAGTTCTTCTATATATTCTTGTCACCTTTTTTTAATATTCTGTTTCTGTTAGGTCAATACCGTTTCTCTCCTTTATTGTGCCTATCTTGGCATGAAATATTCCCTTGGTATTTCTAATTTTTTGAACAGCTCTCTAATCTTTCTTATTCTATTGATTTCTTCTATTTCTTTGCATGTTTCACTTAAAAAGTCTTTCTTATCTTGTTCTTTGGAACTTCACATTCAGATGGGTATATATTCTTTTTCTTTTTCTCTGTCTTGGTCTCCCTTTTTTCTGTGGTGAATCTTTGTCCTCCATCTTCTTTTCTACTGGGTAAACTTCCTATAACTCTTTAAGTTATATATTTATACACTATTAAAACATTTCCAAGATACCCCCAAGAAGTATTATGTGCTATTATGAATATCATTTTATTAAAGCTATGATGATTTATTTTGTTTTTTTTTACATTTTATTTTATTTTTAAACTTTACATAATTATATTAGTTTTGCCAAATGATGATTTATTTTCAACTTTGAATTCTCGAAAGATTGACACAAGCATGCATCTGCACATCACATTGTCAATGTTGTATCAATTGACAATACAAAAAAATATAGATAGTTTATGTGTAGGTGAAAAGCAATAGGGACTTTCTGTTTTAAATCCTCTTTTATGGCTACTCAATACCCATGTAAATACATCTATCCATTTTTAAACTTTCATATAACAGCAATATCAATGACATGCTTTTGCCCTAGAGGATGCAACTATCTGTATGTAAGGAAAGAAGTGATTATTTTCTTCAAAACTGGACAGTAAGTTCATATCAGTTATTATATCCTTTTCTGAATGATACTAATTCCTTTTCAAGATTGTCGCTTCAGTGTTACATTAAGATCAAATATTAGATTTTAACATTATTATAAGACCCTCTCATTTTATTACCATCATAAAAAGGCTGTGACTTAGCTCAGTTCTGGCTCAGTCTCTTGTATGGTAACTCAACAGCAGTCTGTGTTCATGAGACTTATAGTTTTTCTGAGTAAATATGCAAATAATACAATAATAGGCTCTCAGCCAGGATACTGTGGTTAATTAAGTCACTGATATTAATCTCTGCAGGTCAAAACATTTCAATTGTCTCTCTGGACCTATGCTCACCACAGTTGCTTCATTTGTTAGTCTAGGATTTAAATCAAACCCACTGAAATTAGAGAATCCAGGTCAATGGAAACATTGGCCACTATCATCACAGATGTTCAAAGAATAAACTACAGAGAACTTAGAGTTCTGTTTTTGGAGATCTTTTTGCCAACACATTTTCAAGATGTTTCAAATATTTTCAGATTGGTATCCTAGGACCTATCATTAAAGAGGAATCCACACCAAGATGACTATATTCCTACATATTTAGATTCCTTCTTCCCAGTTTACCAAGGAAATTCTCGCAATTAATTTATTAATGTGGGCCACTGTGTAGACCAGGTTTCAGCCAATTAACCATGAAAGTGTTAAAGTGAAAATCAAAGTTGTCAGTCATGTCCAACTCTTTGGGAGCCCATAGACTATATAGTCCATGGAATTCTCCAGGTCAGAATACTGGAATGGGTAGTCTTTTCCTTTTCTAGGGGGTCTTCCCAACCCAGGGATTGAACCCAGGTCTCCTGCATTGCAGGCAGATTCTTTACCAGCTGATCCACAAGGGAAGCCCAAGAGTACTGGTGTGGGTAGCCTATTGCTTCTCCAGTGGATCTTCCTGACTCAGAAATTGAACCACGGTCTCATGCATTGCAGGCAGATTCTTTACCAACTGAGCTATTAAGAAGTATTCTAAACTGCTTGAGTTTACAGTTGAATCAGAATCTCTGTTACATCATCTACAATATTGGTAGAGACATATTTGTTTGATCTAATGCTACATCTTGTCCTTCTTGATATAAACCCTTAGAATATAGCCCCACAAAATATGTCTAGGATTTTGCTCATATAAATTAGCAAAACTTGGCAAATCTTTTAGGATATAAGTTTTATTCTCCCAAGTTATGCTTTCTACTTGTTTCCTAGAGGCACTAGTACATGCTCTCTCGAAATGGATATGAAAGGTAGGGGAAACAGGGTATGGAGATTAGAGAATAAATTAATCATATAAAGTAACTGCCTAGGATAAGATTATCACAGAAATTTGAAGCAAAGAATAGCTACTGTGTTGCCAAGGTAGAAGGGGCTGATTCTATTGGTAAAAAAGGCTTGAAGATCCTGAGTTTCTTAATTACTTGGAATTTTATCTTGTTATTGTTCAGTAGCCCAGTCATTTCCAACTCTTTGAGACCCTATGGATGTCACACACCAAGCTCTCTGTCCCTCATCATCTCCTGGAGTTTGCCCAAGTTCATGTCCATTGCATTGGTGATGTCATTCAGCCATCTCATCCTCTGTTTCCCCCTTCTCCTTGTGCCTTCAATCTTTCCCAGCATCAGGGTTTTCCAATGAATCAGCTGTTTGCATCAAGTGGGAAAAATATTAGAGCTTCAGCTTCAGGGTCAATCTTTCCAATGAGTATTCAGGGTTGATTTCCTTTAAGATTGACTGGTTTGCTCTCCTTGCTGTCCAAGGGACTCTCAAGAGTCTTCTCCAGCACCACAGTTTGAAAGCATCTGTTCTTCAGTACTCTGCCTTCTTTATGGTCCTGCTCTCACAACCGTAGGTGACTACTGGAAAAGCCGTAGTCTTGACCATACTGACCTTTGTCAGCAAAGTGATATCTTTGCTTTTTTAGCACATTTTCTAAGTTTGTCATAGCTTTCCTGACAAGAAGCAATCATCTTCTAATTTCATGACTGCAGTTCACCATCTGCAGTGATTTTTGGCACCCAGGATGAGGAAATCTGTCACTGCTTCCACTTTTCCCCTTCTATGTGCCATGAAGTGATGAGGCTGCCATAATCTTGTTTTGCTTTATTTAATATTTAGTTTTAAGTTAGCTTTTTTACTCTCCTCCTTCACTCTCATCAAGAGGTTCTTTAGCTCCTCTTTGCTTTCTGCCATTAGAGTCGTAGTATCTGCATATTTGAGGTTGTTGATATTTTTCCTGCCAATCTTGATTCCAGCTTTTAACTCATCCAGTCCAGCACTTTTCATAATTTGCTCTGTTTATAAGTTAAACAAGCAAGGTGGCAATAAACAACCTTGTCATATTCCTTTCTCAATCCTGAACCAGTTATTCCTTCCATACAGTGTTCTAATTGTTGCTTCTAGACTAGCATACGGGTTTCCAGGAAATAGGTAAGATGGTCTAGTATCCTCATCTCTTTAAGAGTTTTCCACAGTTTGTTATGATCACAGTAATTCAAGTCTATGGCCCAACCACTGATGCCAAAGAAGCTGAAGTTGATCAGTTCTATGAAGACCTAAAAGACCTACTAGAACTAACACCAAGAAAAGATATCCTATCCACTCGGGATTGGAATGCAAAAGTAAGATGTCAAGAGACACCTGGAGTAACAGCCAAGTTTGCCCTTGAAGTACAAAATGAAGCAAGCCAAAGGCTAACAGAATTCTGACAAGAGAACACACTGATCATAGCAAGCACCATTTTTCAACAATACGAGATAAACTTTACACATAGACATCACCAAATGGTCAATACTGAAATCAGACTGAGTACATTCTTTGTAGCTGAAGACGGAGCAACTGCATAGAGTCAGGAAAAACAAGATCTGGAGCTGACTGTAGCTCAGATCATCAGTTTCTCATAGCAAAATTCAGGTTTAAACTAAAGAAAGCAGGGAAAACCACTAAGGAATTCAGGCATGACTTAAAGCCTGTTTGAATATACAGTGGTGGTGATGAATCGATTCAAGGGATTAGATCTAGTAGACAGAATGCCTGAGGAACTATGGGCGGAGGTCCATAATACTGTACAGGAGGCAGTGTACAAATCGATCCCAAAGAAAAAGAAAAGCAAAAAGGCAAAGTGGTTGTCTGAGGAGGCTTTACAATTAGCTGAAGAAAGAAGAGAAGTGAAAAGCAAGAGAAAAGAAAAGATACACTGAACCAAACACAGAGTTCCAGAGAATAGCAAGGAGAGACAAGAAGGCCTTCTTCAGTGATCAAGGAAAAGAAATATAGGAATCTTATTGACATGTCCTCAATTCCTACCCTCTTGTCCCCAGTTCTTACTAAATAACATGGTATGTAAGTCACATGTGATGCTCTAAATTCTACTTGCCTTGCATGATTATATTTTGATCTTATTTTAGTGTCATCACACAAACTTTTTCTCTGATTGGATCTTGATCTAAGAGTTTAACAGCCTGGCATGGTGTGCGTACTCAGTCGTGTCCAACTATTTGAGACCTTATGGACTGTAAGTCTGCCAGAATCCTCTGTCCATGGGATTGTCCCAGTAAGAATAGTGGAGTGGATTGCCATTTCCTCCTCTAGTGCATCTTCCCAACAAAGGGATCAAACCTATATCTCCTGTATCTCCTGCATCCAGCAGGTTGATTCTTTTACCACTACTTTGGTATTATTTTTAAGTAAACTCTCCAGTACAGTCAAAAATAGTAAACATCCTATAATTCTTATAAGCAGTATCCACCCTAACAGTTTAGTTCAGTCTTGCCTTTACTAGTCACTTTATCCCAGGAATTAGGTGTATAAATGACCATTTGCCTGTGTATGTCATGATTACCTATGGTTCATTTTCCAAATGTGATAAGGTCAATATTTACAATCAGGTCAGATAAGTACTCTCAGATTTTCAGATTTAATGGCTTATTCCATGGGGATGTTCCTTAGCACATCTATCAGTTGATATCCTGTCATTGTAAGAGATACTACTCTTAATAGTTCCAGTAGAAAGAAAATTGATTAAGATCCTGTTATCTGTAGGCATATGCTAAAGGAGCAAAAGGGAAAAAGAGAGGTTACATCAAGCTCAGGAATCTGCTGCCTATCCTGAATTCCTGAGCCCATACACTTGCTGAGTTACTGGAGATTCTGAGGTTGCCATGCTATAACTGTACCCACGGCTACTGAGCAGGATGCAAGGATTCAATCTTCTTGCTGCTGTGGTTGCAACTGTGTTAATATAGTTGTGGTCTTCAGCCTTCTGCAGTCACTGTTGCTTACCTTGTGAGACTACTACTATTATCAGTCACTTCCAGAAGCACAGAAATGTGATGTCCATTTTCCTCCACCTTTCAGTCTCTCATTTGTGGCTCCCAATTGTAACATATTTCTTGAGAATATTCTGTAGATAATTTGTTTTTTCTTTTGAAATAAGCAACAATGATTTAAATATCAAGTTGTCAAATAAGTGAAGTAAAACTCAAATTAAATTTAATTAAAAAATAAATTATAAAGATCAAATTGAGGACTTATAGGGAAGGGGAAATAATTGTCATAAATTTTATCTTAAATTGGGTGGAAGAGTAATATTTTCATACATAGAACATCGTATACTTTGACCTGGTATTACCAATTACTTCCTTTTCTCCAGATTACTGCTTCTTTAAAGCACATCAGAATAATCACCCTCATATCATCTAAGATGATGCAGTCTGAAAATTTTCCCTGTATTGAAAATGATTTTCTTTCTTTAATATATATAGACATACATAAGCATGTATATATATATATATATATATATTTTGAAGGTGTTTTATAAATTGTATTTAAAACAAAATGTGGATACAATCATTGAGACTTTTGCTTTTATTTATTTATTTATTTATTTTTATGGAGAGGAGAGACATTGCTCCTGGAGAAAATGGTTCAAAAATACATAAACTGACATTGCATTAGAAAGGGATTATTACATAAAATCACTATGCAAAAGTAATTGTTTTTAAAGTTGAATAACAGAAGAAACTAATAAGATATCATATTTCCCTGTCATGAAAGACAATTTAATCTTTAAATGTTATTGCTGTCAGTATTTAGGGGTCAAAAGACTTTTAAGGTCAAAAGAAAGCTCTGTTTTCACAAAAACATCTGTAAATTTTGAAAAAATAAGATCTGCAGAATTCCTTGCAAAACTAAAAAAAGTACTGGTACCCAGAAATCTATGAAATGTTTAATGTCAGGAAGCACTAGACAAATATAAATTTCTCAATAATTTTCAAAGCACTGTCATCCAATATAATACTGACATTGTTCATGTATAGCCACTATACTTTGGAGCATAATAACTGTCCAATAATTATCTCACAGCTGTTTATTAGATGCTTGCCTTATTTTGTTTTTTAGTACATGTATGTGTTTATGTCTACCTTTACTATTTTCCACTCGATTTTACCTTACTCTTTTCTAATATCTTCTTTCTGTACTCTCATCAGGTTTTAAAAAACATATTCTCTCTATAATGCTTTTGATGGAGAGGAGCAACCCCATGACCAAGGCCAGGGGCAGTGGCTGGGAGGACCAACCCCATGTCCAAGGAGCCGTGGCTGCGCGGGCACAGGAGGGCCTACAGGAGCTATCCCATGTTGAAGGTCACGAAGGGCGGTGGTGAGGAGATATCCCTCATCCAAGGTAAGGAGCAATGGCTGCGCTTTGCTGGAGCAGCCATGAAGATATACCCAACGCCCAAGGTAAGACAAACCCAAGTAAGATGGTAGGTGTTGCAAGAGAGCATCAGAGGGCAAACACACTAAAACCATACTCACAGAACACTAGTCAATCTAATCACACTAGGACCACAGCCTTGTCTAACTCAATGAAACTAAGCCATGCCCGTGGGGCAACCCAAGACGGGAGGGTCATGGTGGAGAGATTTCACAGAATATGGTCCACTGGAGAAGGGAATGGCAAACCACTTCAGTATTCTTGCTTTGAGAACCCCATGAACAGTATGAAAAGGCAAAATGATAGAATACTGAAAGAGAAACTCCCCAGGTCAGTAGGTGCCCAATATGCTACTGGAGATCAGTGGAGAAATAACTCCAGAAAGAATGAAGGGATGGTGCCAAAGCAAAAAGAATATCCAGCTGTGGATGTGACTGGGGATAGAAGCAAGGTCCGATGCTGTAAAGAGCAATATTGCATAGAAGCCTGGAATGTCAGGTCCATGAATGAAGGCAAATTGAAAGTAGTCAAACAAGAGATGGGAAGAGTGAATGTCGACATTCTAGGAATCAGCGAACTGAAATGGACTGGAATGGGTGAATTTAACTCAGATGACCATTATATCTACTACTGCAGGCAGGAATCCCTCAGAAGAAATGGAGTGGCCATGATGGTCAACAAAAGAGTCCTAAATGCAGTACTTGGATGCAAGCTCAAAAATGACAGAATGATCTCTGTTTGTTTCCAAGGCAAACCATTCAATATCACAGTAATCCAAGTCTATGCCCTGACCAGTAACACTGAAGAAGCTGAAGTTGAAGGGTTCTATGAAGACCTACAAGACCTTTTAGAACTAACACCGAAAAAAGATGTCCTTTTCATTATAAGGGACTGGAATGCACAAGTAGGAAGTCAAGAAACACCTGGAGTAACAGGCAAATTTTGCCTTGGAATACAGAATAAAGCAGGGCAAAGACTAAAAGAGTTTTGCCAAGAAAATGCACTGGTCATAACAAAAACCCACTTCCAACAACACAAGAGAAGACTCTATACATGGACATCACCAGATGGTCAACACCGAAATCAGATTGATTATAGTCTTTGCAGCCAAAGATGGAGAAGCTCTATACAGTCAGCAAAAAAACAGACCAGGAGCTGACTGTGGCTCAGACCATGAACTCCTTATTGCCAAATTCAGACCTAAATTGAAGAAAGTAGGGGAAACCACTAGACCATTCAGGCATGACCTAAATCAAATCCCTTATGATTATACAGTGGAAGTGAGAAATAGATTTAAGGGCCTAGATCTGATAGATAGAGTGCCTGATGAATTATGGAATGAGGTTCATGACATTGTACAGGAGACAAGGATCAAGACCATTCCCATAGAAAAGAAATGTAAAGAAGCAAAATGGCTGTCTGGGGAGGCCTTACAAATACCTGTGAAAAGAAGAGAAGCAAAAAGCAAAGGAGAAAAGGAAACATATAAGCATCTGAATGCAGAGTTCCAAAGAATAGCAAGAAGAGATAAGAAAGCCTTTTTCAGCAATCAATGCAAAGAAATAGAGGAAAACAACAGAAAGGGAAAGACTAGGGATCTCTTCAAGAAAATCAGAGATACCAAAGGAACATTTCATGCAAATATGAGCTCGATAAAGGACAGAAATGGTATGGACCTAACAGAAGCAGAAGATATTAAGAAGCGATGGAAAGAATACACAGAAGAACTGTACAAAAAAGATATTCAAGACCCAGATAATCACGATGGTGTGATCACCATCACCTGGAGCCAGACATCCTGGAATGTGAAGTCAAGTGGGCCTTAAAAAGCATCATTATGAACAAAACTAGTGGAGGTGATGGAATTCCAGTTGAGCTATTTCAAATCCTGAAAGATGATGCTGTGAAAGTGAGGAACTCAATATGCCAGCAAATTTGGAAAACTCAGCAGTGGCCACAGGACTGCAAAAGGTCAATTTAGTTCCAATCCCAAAGAAAGGCAATGCCAAAGAATGCTCAAACTACCGCACAATTGCACTCATCTCACACGTTAATAAAGTAATGCTCAAAATTCTCCAAGCCAGGCTTCAGCAACATGTGAACCATGAACTTCCAGATGTTCAAGCTGGTTTTAGAAAAGGCAGAGGAACCAGAGATCAAATTGCCAACATCCGCTGGATCATGGAAAAAGCAAGAGAGTTCCAGAAAAACATTTATTTCTGCCTTATTGACTAGGCCAAAGTCTTTGACTGTGTGGATCACAATAAACTGTGGAAAATTCTGAAACAGATGGCAATACCAGACCACCTGATCTGCCTCTTGAGAAATTTGTATGCAAGTCAGGAAGCAACAGTTAGAAATGGACATGGAACAACAGACTGGTTCCAAATAGGAAAAGGAGTTCGTCAAGGCTGTATATTGTCACCCTGTTTATTTAACTTCTATGCAGAGTACATCATGAGAAAAGCTGGACTGGAAGAAACACAAGCTGGAATCAAGATTGCCGGGAGAAATATCAATAACCTCAGATATGCAGATGACACCACCCTTATGGCAGAAAGGGAAGAGGAACTAAAAAGCCTCTTGATGAAAGTGAAAGTGGAGAGTGAAAAAGTTGGCTTAAAGCTCAACATTCAGAAAACAAAGATCATGGCATCTGGTCCCACCACTTCATGAGAAATAGATGGGGAAACAGTGCAAACACTGTCAGACTTTATTTTTCTGAGCTCCAAAATCACTACAGATGGTGACTGCAGCCATGAAATTAAAAGATGCTTATTCCTTGGAAGGAAAGTTATGACCAACCTAGATAGCATATTCAAAAGCAGAGACATTACTTTGCCAACAAAGGTTCATCTAGTCAAGGCTACGGTTTTTCCTGTGGTCATGTATGGATGTGAGAGTTGGACTGTGAGAGCGCCGAAGAATTGATGCTTTTGAACTGTGGTGTTGGAGAAGACTCTTGAGAGTCCCTTGGACTGCAAGGAGATCCAACCAGTCCATTCTGAAGGAGATCAGCCCTAGGATTTCTTTGGAAGGAATGATGCTGAAGCTGAAACTCCTGTACTTTGGCCACCTCATGCGAAGCGTTGACTCATTGGAAAAGACTCTGATGCTGGGAGGGATTGGGGGCAGGAGGAGAAGGGGATGACAGAGGATGGGATGGCTGGATGGCATCACTGACTCGATGGACGTGAGTCTGGGTGAAGTACGGGAGTTGATGATGGACAGGGAGGCCTGGCGTGCTGCGATTCATGGGGTCGCAAAGAGTCGGACATGACTATGCAACTGATCTGATCTGATGCATATATATATACACATATATATGTATATATATATACACATATATGGCACTGATAAATTTTATTGAATGATCAATATCAGTAAGATACCTTTAGATTCTATGAGTGATGCAAAGATATATAGATTTCTTCCCTGTCCCTTTAAAAAGACAAGCAACCTAGAAAGAAAATGAGATGATTACAAAATGTACTAGAATAATTCAATTGCCTTAGACCTAAAAAGAAAAGATATTTCAAGATGTTTTGACCTAACCTTCTCATAACCAATAAGGGAATACCTGGTAAAATTCCCTTAATAGATACTTAGCCTATCTCAATTTCACATGGAACATTCCAAGTTCGTTGATTTTATTCATTAAAATCTCCCACTATATGAAGCTGGAATCTACTTCTCTGTTTTATCACAGGATGAATAGATAATTGTGGGCAAAGGTCTTAATGAGGAAACAGCAATACTAAACCACAAAAGCTGAAAAGCATAAGGATTTTTTGACAACAGTGAGGAATTCAGTTTGAACAGTAAAAGTGGTATGGGACAAAAATAGTAGGGAGAGTGATACTTATCAGAAACTTCAGATTTTAACAACATTTTAGTAAACTATACTTCTAAGGATGAGGGAAACAAAAAATGTGAGAGGCAAGAAGTAATTGGTAAATTACCTAAGTTCATAGTTTACCAATTGTCTGGATATCTGCCATTTATTAACTGTGTTTTATTGAAAAAAAAAATCACTTACCCTTTGTGGCTCCATTTGCTTATTTGTAATATAATATTTTTAATACTTACCTAAAAAGGATTTTTTAAGCTTAATGGTATATTATATTTGAAAACACTTCATATACTATATTATTGTTCAAGTTTAAATGGTTCTTTTATATACATGAGTCAAGGATATTACCACTTTCAGTAACTATGAGACTTGGCATACTACATTTACTGAGAAGGGAATCAAAAATCCTATTGTTTTGACTTCAATGAATTCTTTCTCATACATCGGAAATAGGAAACCATTAACATTTATTTCAGTTATCTGAAAAAACTACACACATCACATATCTATTTATAATTATTTGAATGATGAACAAATACACACATTAGGTGGCTTCAGTTCAGTTCAGTCGCTCAGTCATATCCAATTCTTTGCAACCCCATGAATTGCAGCACGCCAGGCCTACCTGTCCATCACCATCTCCCGGAATTCACTCAAACTCACGTCCATTGGGTTGGTGATGCCATCCAGCCACCTCATCTTCTGTCATCCCCTTCTCCTCCTGGCCCTAATCTTTCCCAGCATCAGAGTCTTTTCCAATGAGTCAACTCTTCACATGAGGTGGCCAAAGTACTGGAGTTTCAGCTTTAGTATCAGTCCTTTCAATAAACACACAGGACTGATCTCCTTTAGAATGACTGGTTGGATCTCCTTGCAGTCCAAGGGACTCTCAAGAGTCTTCTCCAACACCACAGTTCAAAAGCATCAATTCTTTAGTGCTCAGCCCTCTTCACAGTCCAGCTCTCACATACATACATGACTACGGGAAAAACCATACCCTTGACTAGATGGACCTTTCTTGGCAAAGTAATGTCTCTGCTTTTGAATATGCTATCTAGGATAGTCATAACTTTGCTTCCAAGGAGGAAGCATCTTTCAATTTCATGGCTGCAGTCACCATCTGCAGTATTTTGGAGCCCCAAAAAATAAAGTCTGACACTGTTTCCCCATCTATTTCCCATGAAGTGAAGGGACCAGATGCCATGATCTTCGTTTTCTGAATGTTGAGCTTTAAGCCAACTTTTTCACTCTCCACTTTCACTTTCATCAAGAGGCTTTTTAGTTCCTCTTCACTTTCTGCTATAAGGGTGGTGTCATCTGCATATCTGAGGTTATTGATATTTCTCCCAGCAATCTTGATTCCAGCTTGTGCTTCTTCCGGCCCAACGTTTCTCATAATGTACTCTGCATGGAAGTTAAATAAGCAGGGTGACAATATACAGCCTTGACGTACTCCTTTTCCTATTTGGAACCAGTCTGTTGTTCCATGTCGAGTTCTAACTGTTGCTTCCTGACCTGCATATAGGTTTGTCAAGAGTCAGGTCAGTTGGTCTGGTATTCCCATCTCTTTCAGAATTTTCCACAGTTTATTGTGATCCACACAGTCAAAGACTTTGGCATAGTCAATAAAGCAGAAATAGATGTTTTTCTGGAACTCTCTTCTTTTCTCCATGATCCAGCAGATGTTGACAATTTGATCTCTGGTTCCTCTGCCTTTTCTAAAACCAGCTTGAACATCAGGAAGTTCACGGTTCACATATTGCTGCAGCCTGGCTTGGAGAATTTTGAGCATTACTTTACTAACATATGAGATGAGTGCAATTGTGCGGT